>NC_142934.1:94583578-94628578 GCF_046866305.1 Octopus bimaculoides | reverse complement strand
CAATGCCCGAAATAACTGAGCAGTATTCTTTAGGATATAACTACACACCAATTATCGGGAAGATACTAGAAAAGATGGCATCGACATTCTTAACTTTACCTAATCCTGAATGGTACAATGAAGTAAGCGGAAAGAACTGCCCGACCAGAAAATGAGATCAGTGCGAAAGACCAACACTTAATCTTGCGCATTGGGATTGAAGTGGAAAAGCTGAAAGAAATACAACTTTCACGTTCTTCTGGAACTGCAAAGAAACGTCAGAGACAGTGTGTGTTGTATTTTGCCATGAAACGTCTATTGCTACTCTCCTAGAATCTCTTACCACATACAAACCTCCGGTAACAACGATTCTACTTAAGATTTCGCGAACTATCCGAGTACTTGCATACTTGTCAAACATCATTAGCTATGCTACGTAATTGGTATATAGGCCCTTGATACATTTACGTCTCTTTTAACCATTTAAAGATATATGAGATTAAGTTTATAGCAATTTCCTCAAAGACTTTCTTTGCATTAAACGATATAAACAGATAAATATAGATCTTTCATTTTTGTATTTGTTTTGCAAGATTTTGATATAAGTTCGTGAGCTGAATCAAATATTGCTATGTCTTTAGTGGCGGTGGGGCATAGCGTCAATAATAATCACACGCGCACTAGTTCAATATCACTTCTTTATCGTTAGTAATGTGGTTAAATTGACAAGGTCGTAAACAGCGACGAAAGTGTTTGACAAACAGACAACCAATAGATTGTCTAACCAGCACATTACTCAAAATATGAATTAATTAGTTAGTAAGATATTTAACTAATTAACTATCAATAAATGACATTTAACTCGTTCGTGTGCTATAATTATTGGTGTAATGACCACTCCAGGACACAACAAAGTTTAGTTATTGTTTTAACAGATACAGAGAAACACATACACGTTGCGATAAATTGTAAATATCAAAGATATACTTTTTCAGATAAATGAAAATTGTTTTGTTGAAGATAAAAGGTCATAAAATTAAAGGTTTACCGATACTGCAAAGTGGGAAGCTAAAATGCGCAAGAATTCTGCGCATTATATGAATGTCATGGTTTTAAGACAGACTAAAATATTTTGTGCAATGCATCTTTGCTCCTCCGTGAAATACAGAGGTAGAAGATGCACGTAGACATACTGCGTTAAGTTATAGTTATTTATCACATAGTTATTTATCACATAGTACAGAATCAATAACAGCGGAAGTGTGGAGTTGTATTTGTGACGTAAAGACATCATGCATATATATATATATATATATATATATATATATATATATATATATATATATATATATATATATATATATATATATATATATATATATATAAGTGCAGGAGAAGAGCCATGCAAGGAACGTGAAGAGAGCAAAGCATAAAGACAGAAAATCACGGTGGTGCTCCAGCATGACCACAGCCACTTGGCTGAAACCCATAAATACGTAAATACATAAATGTATATATATATATATATATATATATATATATATATATATATATATATATATATATATATATAGATATATATACACATATATATATATACATACATATATATATATATATATATATATATATATATATATTTCCTGTCTTGTTTTTTGTCCGCCACTACATTCCTCCATGGCTAGATTTAATTTGCGTATACAGATTTAATCTGCGATCCATGGGACGAGCCGTTTTAACGTTGCGTCCTGCCCGAAGCTCGTCGAAACGCCGGTGTTAAAACGTGGGTAGCTGATGAAGTAGAATGTTCTCTATGTGGCTCGTGTGTTCTCGTCTACGTTTGTTTGCAATGTCCTGTACCCAGATATGCACCTATACATACAGGTGGATGTCGGTATGCACATACCTGTACGTATATATGCATATACTCATTTACTTTTGTTTTTATATGATTGAACGCAGCGTCTCACAAAAATTGTAAGTAGTTCGTAAACTTATCCTCCGACGCTACTCTATCTCTTTCTCTTTCCTTTCTCCCCCCCCCCTCGTTCTTCCTCTGTACTACTACGTATCTCGCCTTACCCCTCTTGTTCTTCCTCTGTACTACTACGTATCTCGCCTTACACCTCTTGTTCTTCCTCTGTACTACTACGTATCTCGCCTTACCCCTCTTGTTCTTCCTCTGTTACTACTACGTATCTCTTTTTTCCCCCTCGTATTTCCTCTTTTTCTTTTTTCCTCTCGTTGCTCACCATTCTTCTACTTCCTCCCTCTCTTTCTCCCTCTACCACTCTCTCTCTTCCCTTTACACCGGCATGGTCACATGCTTCCGGTCAATAATCCTTTCCTTCCTTGGCTTTCGCCAAGTAACACACGCCACCACTTTGTCTCTCTCGGTTCCGTGCCTCATCGCGTTCATACACACATAATTTTTCTCGTCTGGCCGTAAAGCCTTCTGTTTGTTTTCCTGTCTTATTTTTTGTCCGCCACTACATTCCTCCATGGCTAGATTTAATTTGCGTATACAGATTTAATCTGCTATCCATGGGACGAGCCGTTTTAACGTTGCGTCCTGCCCGAAGCTCGTCGAAACGCCGGTGTTAAAACGTGGGTAGCTGATGAAGTAGAATGTTCTCTATGTGGCTCGTGTGTTCTCGTCTATGTTTGTTTGCAATGTCCTGTACCCAGATATGCACCTATACATACAGATGGATGTCGGTATGCACATACCTGTACGTATATATGCATATACTCATTTACTTTTGTTTATATATATATATATATATATATATATATATATACATATATATATATATATATAAGCTTACCAATTAATTTTGTTGGTAGTTAATTTATAATACACACACACACACACACGCACACACACACACACACACACACACACACACACACACATATATATATATATATATATATATATACATTTATACATACATATATACATGCACAAACACACACACACACACACACACACTTATATATATATATATAACCTTCGTATACACATGACTCAGAAATACCTTGATTTAAAAGGATATTTGTGCCAATAAGATTCAATATGGATGTGAATGTATGCGTGTATGTGTATATATATATATATATATATATATATATATATATATATATATATATACGCATGTGTATTGTTCTGTGTTTGTATGTATACATGTTTGTACTTGTGTGAAAGTACATCACGGATCCAACCATGCCTAATTTGCCATTTGCCTGACGCACACAAGAATAATCATTCTTTCGATCATAACCTACAACAGTAACATCATGGCTTCCTTATCTCTTGGAGGCATCATGATATGGGTAAATGGAATAGATTGTTTAGAAATTATATAGCGTATTTGGCAGACCTGCCGGACTTAGTTTCGACTGTTATTCATCTGTAATAATTAGAGATAGTGCTAGCCTTTCTATGTTGTATTATATTATTTCTTGTACGTGCACCACGTGCTATATATATGTGCGTATGTGTTTGTATGTTTTATATTGCATTTTGTTATCATATTTTCTTTTTCTTCGTCGTTGTTGTTTGCGCAGATGGTTAGAGCAGATTTATCAGAACATATTTCTAACCACTGTTATTTTTTCTGTAATTACATGAACATAAATGAAAGTCATCAAGCAAACTGCAAATGCAAAAAGAAAAAAAAAGAGAAAATGAACCATAAAATAATTGCAACAGCTATAATAGGAGCAAAACAACAAAAAAGTATTGACGAAATCTACGTATAATAAAAAAAATAATCACCGCGTATTTATATTAACAAAAGCAGAAAACTAATGTCGCAATCCACCGCAAAGAAAAGGAAAATAACTAAAGTATACAATAGTCAATATAACGTTTTTGAAAATAATAATGATTTCTCGCTTTGGCAAAACTGCAGATATATAGCGGATTGGGAATTCTACACCAACTCCATTTGCGCTATGATAACATACTTTCTATAATTTAGTTACACAATATGAAGGATCAAACAATCGTTTAATTCGACTTAGTGTCTCAGTCACCCTTATATACTTGGTCCTCAACTTATTTCGTTCGGTGAGATTTTGATCCTAATCCATACAAGAAGATGAATATCGTTCTACAACTTATACATTTGTTTTCAATACTTGTTATAAATTTTGCCACAATGTCTCACTCACACACACCTATGCACACACACGCACGTACGCACACACACACACAAACACACACACACACACACATATATATATATATATATATATACATACCAATTTGGCGCAATTCCTTCCAGATTCTTTCAGATGTATATTACTGCATACCTCTCTCGCCTTCGCTGTACGGAGTAGAGTCTTAGCTGTTTCAGTCTTTCCCTGTAGCTGAGCTGTTGCAATGATACGATCTTCTTTCTGAAGCTTCGCTGGATTACTTCAAGTTCCGTCCGTTGTCAATTTTACACTCTTGGGTGACCATAGCTGGGAGCAGTTGTTCAGGCGGCTGAGGGCGAATGTCCTCCAGAGGACCATCATAGTTACCTTTTTTCTGGTTTTGAACGTTCTTAGGATCCAGCCAGCCAGTCGTCTGCACTTTGTCGCCATCCTGGTAATGTTCACATGGAAAGAGGTATCATCACTCATGTCGATACCCAGGTCCCTCACTAATTTAGGCACTGGAATTGTAATACCATGTGGACCAGTGTACTCTGGGTGTTTTTTATTCAACTTTGGACGCTGGTAGCTCAGGGCTTAGACTTTTTCAGCATTAAACTGCATATTATTTTCCTCAGCTAATCTGTAAATTGAGTCCAAATCCTGCTGCAGGCGTGCAACATCGCTAGGGTTCTATATTTTCTGCGAGACTTTTGTATCGTCTGCGTAGCTAGCAAGGGTAGTTATCTGGAGCAATTGAGATGATATCTGAGAGGGCCACTATGAAAAGCAGTGATCCCAAGTCAGTGCTCTGTGGAATACTGCTCACTATTTGTGTTTTCTGTGATGTGGTTCCATTGGCCATTACTGCCTGACTTGTATCATTCAGAAAGTCATGTAACCACTCTCCAAGTTTTTCAGCTATACCGAGATTACCCATTTTGTGGCTTATCATATCATGATCCATTTTATCAAAAGCTTTTACAAATTCAAGGTATATTACGTCCACATTTATATATAGATATACCCAAACATAGACATATATACACCTCTTCCTCATTCCTACAATCTCGGTCTTTATTCCTCTCTCACACTTTCGTTCTTTGTAGATTAATATAAATGTAAATATTCTAATAATACCATTTCAAATTATTATTATAATACTGTTATTGATGATAATAACCATTACCTTATTCGTTAACACTGACGATGAATATGAAATCCTTACCGTGATAATGATTATGAGGAGAATGGTGATAAAGGTGATGACGTGAAAAGAATGATAATGTGGAGGAAGTGGGGATGCAGTATACTGCTCAGTGTCCCTGGTCAATTGCGACGATAATGTTTAGAAGGGTGTTTAGGATATAATGGGTAAATCTAAAGAAACGTTTTCAAGCAGAATAACCATCAACTGTGTTCAGTGACATAACAGTGACGTAAGTGTCAGAAAAATTATCGTTTGAAGCAATAACACACATTAACGAAATATCTCTGAAGCAAAGTGCATTGGTACATATTTATTTTAGATTGCACCCAAACATTAGGAAAATCTAGTGAAACAAACATGACTAAATCAATACGACACCATGTTGTGTTAGTGTATTTTCTGAAACATGTCGCGTGTATTTGTTTCAAATGACCCTAGAATGAAGACATAAAACTCTTTCCAGAATTACCGAGAATTATAAAACAAAATGCCAGAATATACCTAAATCTACACCTCCCGAGAAATCTAAAACTGTGCATTTCAGGAAAAAAATCATTTGCCACTGATCGTTTTGGGGTTTCGTTTTTGGATTTGGTTTGCAAGATTCTTTATGTAAGTTCGTGTGTTGAAGCATATTCTGTTGTGTCTGGGGAGAGTCATTCTCTTTTATGGCCTTACAATTTAACACAATCAACGGTAGACGCAACGAAACTTTTAGAAAAATAAAAAAAGAAATTACTGGAAATTTTACCGGTGAGTGTGCTCAATTATAAGGCACCAAAAGAGAATGACTCTTCCCACAGCAGTTTTTTGTGTTTGTTAAGCACATACTGGTGTTCAATGTTAAATTGATCCTAAAATAATTTCAGACAATTACGTATTATCGCATTATGGGAAATTAATTGTGCGAAGAAATTGTGTGGGGACAATTGTGCGTGCGTGCACGACAGAGAGAAAAAGAGAGAGAGAGAGAGAGAGAGAGAGAGAGAGAGAGAGAGAGAGAGGAGAGAGTGAGTGCGTGAGTGCTGTGCGTGTGTATGATGTGTGTTTCTTAAAAAATGAAACTAATAATGTTACTAAGAATCACAGAAGGAATTAGTTCCTTAGTTGATTTAAGACAGGTAAAGAAAATATTCAAAGTATCTTCGGGAATGAAATATGTAAAATAAAGTTATTTGATGAAATATACTACATTATTTTACTTTGGTTTTATCGTGTCCTTTCATTTTTTGTATACTACACTTGTTTGGAATTTGAAAAATAAGTATATTTCTTATGTAAGTGAACGGAGAAAATTTCCTTCTTCTTTTCTGTCTAACCTTATTTAATATTACCCACATACTATTCTTTTCTACTCTAGGCACAAGGCCCGAAATTTTGGGGCAGGGGGACCAGTCGATTAGATCGACCCCAGTAACAAATTGGTACTTAATTTATCGACCCGGCGACTTCGGCGGAATTTGAACACACAACATAAAGACAGGAAATAACGATAAGCATTTCGCCCGGCGTGCTAACGTTTCCGCCAGCTCGCCGCTTTTTCTTATATACTATTCTATACACAGTACCAAATGCTTTCTTCCGATATACGTAAATACATACATATATATATGTATATATATAACACCAGCAGCTAAACCCGGTTTCACCCGTCCTGTTTGGATGATGTGGCCGTGATCGTTTTCGGTTAGGCATAATCTATAATAGCATTTCTCAAACTTTTCATCTATTAATATGTATGTGTGTGTGCGTGTGTGTGTGTGTGCGTGCGTGCGTGTGTGTGTGTGTACGTGTAGTAGTAGTAGTAGTAGTAGTAGTAGTAGTAGTAGTAGTAGTAGTAGTAGGAGTAGTAGTAGGAGGAGTAGTAGAAACAACGAATACGGAAGAGGAAGTATGCTGGAAACTTTATTTATCAGAACGATCGTTTCGACACACAGAATTTCAATGCAACCAACAGTGCGGAAGTAATCGGCAGGTGATGTAAATCTGTTTCTCATTTTCAATTACTGTAGATGACGTCTGGTAGTCATACGAAGTGAGCGGGTTTTGTCGGTATACTACTAGGGAATACCCAACACGCAGTTTCAATTTTAAATATAAATTTAAACATTAAACTAAATTTTTTAGTTATGTGTATATATATATATATATATATATATATATGTATGTATGTATGCATGTATGTATATATGTATATATTTATATATGCATGCATGAATGTACAACATATATGTATATATATATATATATATATATATATATAGATATAGATATAGATGGGTGTGTATATGTATATCTATCTCTCTATCTGTGTGTGGGTGTTTATGCTTCATGATATATAAACCGATGTTCCAGGTTTCACTCTCTCGTTGCATGAAGTTCCTGTTTCTATTTCCCTAAAACTCATTGGCTCTTGATCAATACTCAGACTTCCCAGACCTTCCCACATTCATCTTTGAGATATAAACTTGTTTTCTTTTATCTTATCGCCGTACAACGTATGTAGAAAGTGCCGATAACCATTTTAGATTTTTCGGCTTCCACATCAGCATCTTCTAGTGATCGACCCTAGTACTTTTTATAAAACTGGTTCTTACTTTCAGGGGCATTTTTGCAGAAACGCTATGTACGGGTTGTAGCCAAACCATCATCAGTTGTCAAGCGGTGGTGGAGGAGACACACACACACACATACACACATATATACATATATCCTTACATTTTTAGTCATTAGTCTGCGACCATCCTGGGGCAATGTGTTGATGTGTTTTTACTCGAATGAATCTATTTCTGTATATATTTCTTTTAAGCGTGGTACTTCTATCCGTCCTTTTGCCGAATCGCTACTTTACAGGAACCTGGATGTACCATCTTCAGTTCTCAAGCGATCTTTGTGATAACCAGTGACAGAAGCTTACGCACAAGCACACACACACACACACACACACACACACACACACACACACACACACACACTCACACATATACATATATATAATATATATATATATATATATATATATATATATATATATATATATATATATATATATATATATATATATATATATATATACATACGACGAGCTTCAGCTTCCGTCTACCAAATTCACTAACAAGACTTTTGAGAGCTTGCGGCTCAAGATGCCACATGCCCAAGATTCCGGGCAGTGGCACTGAATCCAGAACCATGTGGTTGAGAAACAAACTTCTTGCGATGTAGCCACACCTGAGTCCATGTCAGCGGACATTACACAGATCAACACTTTGCTACCGATTGAAACCCTTGCGCCCAAGCATCATTTCCTCGTTACAATCTAGATATAAATTTAACTACTGTAAAACAAGCAATAGAGAAACCAATGCTGTTCGTGACACCATTTTGTATTAGTCATCCTCATGTCGCTTGCAGCACTTAACTCGCTTTGTCATTTCTTTTGTAAAGCAATAAGCTTTCGTTGAAGACGAAATAATTACAGTTTCTAGTATGTTGATGAGAATGAAGAAACTCGCTCGCTCCTCCCCGATATTGAATTTGCAGGCTGTCGGATTGCGGTTCATTTCACAAAGGTAAAGAACCCTTATGAGATGTAAAGGAAGAAGAGTGTGCAATAAATATATATTCAAGAACATTCTTTGATTTAGAAAGAATTTATTGTAATTCGCAATGTACAGGTATTTAAGTGCATCGATCTAAATTTCTGAAACTTGAAACAGAGGAGAAAGAATTGATACATAAAAATGCCGATTAAGTGCAATACAAAAATAAAGAAAATTAGACAAATATCCAAATATAACAGAGAAGAAGTAAGCATTTGTTCATGCATACATTGCTTTTATTTTATATTCGTAGACGCATTCTTATTGTGAATATGATTATTTCAAAAGATTAATCTTTATTGTGTGCTTTAACACAAATACGCTCATATTTATGCTTTGTGTTGGTGAAACTTTTTTGTTCAATATCGAATTCAATGTATTTGAATTAAAACAAAAATACCACTTATTTGTTCTCTATTCTACATGTAGTGCATGTATTCGCATCGTGGGGTTATTTTTCCACATTTTTAGTCATTGCCATTGTACATATTCTTGTGGGGCTTATTTCTCTAGTTGAAACGTCACATCTTGGTTATCTAAGTGTAATTATTTGAATATTTTCCCAGTTGTTTGTTATTTTCTGAATTCTCTCTTCCAGAATAGCTTTCTGTTGAACGAAGAATTTCTCGCTCTCTCAGAGATCTTCGTTATGTCTTTTAGATTCCTATTATATCCTAGAGGAGAGACATCTATCGATCTCTACACACCCTCTTCTTCCCGATGACAGTGAACAGACACAACAACCGATTCGCAATACTTCTTGTATATTTGGAAAGAAATATTTCTGAAGATATGGTCATATTTCTTTAAAGGAGCACTCGGTTGGTTACGATGACGAGGTTCCCAGTTGATTCGATCAACGGAACAGCCTGCTCGTGAAATTAACGTGCAAGTGGCTGAGCACTCCACAGACACGTCTACTCTTAACGTAATCCTCTGGGAGATTCCGCGTGACAAAGAGTATGACAAGGCTGACCATTTGAAATACAGGTATTACTCATTTTTGCTATCTGAGTAGACTGGAGCAACATGAAATAAAGTGACTTGCTCAAGGACACAACGCGTCGCCGGGAATTGAACTCACGATCTTATAATCATGAGTCGAATGCCCAAACCACTAAGCCATGCGCCTTCACATATGTTTTTATACAAGGTCTGTATGTATGGTGTACCTTCGTCCGGTCTAGTTTTGTCATTATTTCCTATTCCTTGTATTCCGATGGACATAAGTCCTAGAGCTGCCTTACCTCCATAAACATTCTCTATTATCAAATACTTATTTGATGCAATTCAATTGATTGTTACTTACAAATATTACCTCATCCACTGGTAGATTTTTCTGTTGCTTCAGTTTGTATGTTTCGAAAAATCTCGATCGTTATCTTAGTTTAGAAGACCCGGGAATTTTTTCCTTTATGTCTATTTGTGCTTATCTATGTCATTCTTTATTACAAGCAAAAATTCATGTTGCTGAATCGTTCTCAAATTACTGGGTTTGTTTTGATCAATGTTCAAATTCTTCTGTTCTCATCTCGACATCTGTAAGAGTGAATAATTTGAAGACATAAAACAACTGTTAGTCTTGCTCCACTTTCATACTTGCTTCAATATATTACTAGTTATTAGTTATGGCATTATTTTGAATGTTGAAAACAGATCTTCCTCCGGCAGATTTGGCTAGTGTTTTTTCAGTCAGGAATATTTTTGCTTCTTTTTCTATTTTTTATCATTAATTAATTTGTCGTCAAGCGATTATCGTGATAATTAATTCTTCGAATATCTAGAGTTACCTTATTATTTTTACACCTCTGCTTTAAGTTTTAATCTAATTACTTCTGTAATTTTATTTCAAAAGAAATTATTTCCTGTGTCTTTGTACCGCACGCTATCTACTTCTTTAATTTCTAATTATTTGTAAATTCTTTTCGAGCTTAATCTCGGTTACTATATTTAAAACATTAGCAGTGGTGTCTATTAATATACCTTTGTAGTCTGCATTTTCTAAATTACACTGCACAATAATACCTTTATTGATCCTCGTAGAGTATGCCTGCTGTCTATAACCACGAAGCATATTTGACTGATCTCAAGTAAATACTTAGCCAATGTTCTTGCAAGTGTTGGTACACCTTTCAGAAATGAATTAAGGAAAGGTGATCTATTGAAATAGCACCGTACGAAGAATGATGGAAATCGTTTTCATATTTCTTTTTTCTTTACACATGTAATTTTTTTTTTCCAGAACGTCTCTGACCCATTTTATGTATTTAGAGCTTGATTCAAATGGCTAAGGTTTGTAGCAAGTAAACACGATTGCTAGAAGTTAACTGATAATTTATGTCAAGGTCATATACTTCTTGCATTCCAATCATACATATACACCTCTTTCAAATTCTGGAATCTGCGATTATATCTTAATTCATCAGAACTTCATCTTGCAAACTGCAGGCAATATTTCATGCAACTTTATATATTTATGGAACAAGTTCTTTTTGCCTGGACTATGATAGTTTTGCCACGATTATGGCAGATAACTTTTGGGGGCTAAACATGGACAAGATATTGGCCCAAATGTTTGGAAACATGATTTTTACTGCTAACGTTTTGGGTCTGTACCTGAACAAGTTATTGGCCCAAATGTTTGGCAACATTTCGTCCTAGGTATGAAGTGTGGGCCTTGTATTTGTTCGTTTGTTTTATTTTACTTCATTTTACAGTTGTCATAGCACTTCAAGATTAAATCGATTTTGGTTTGGTTTGAAAATTCTCTTTCGGAACGGTCACTTTGTCGAGTACAATAGAACAAACAGCAAAATCTCTCACTCTCTCCCTGTCTCTCTCTCTCTCAAACAAGCCTAAATATTTCTACTTTCCTTCAGAATCTAATTTCTTGATTATAATAGACATGTCTATGTCCTTGTAGTAGATTTTCAAGAGTTTCTATTTTAAGTCCCTTTGCCACATCTGTAATGCCGAAATCCATTACAATATTGTCATAAATTTTTTTTTACAATATTTATGAACAGTTTCACTTGTTGATCACCTTCCGTGAAAAGACTCAACTCATCCATGAGAAGGTGATTGATTGATTGATTTTCCTTATATTCTAAACCAATGTTTTGTGACGTTTCACAACTTTCTTAAGGGAATGAAAACATTCAAGAGAGAACCGGGAATAGAGACTATCACCGTTTATATCAATCACTGTTATATATATATATATATATATATATATATATGTATGTATGTATGTGTATGTATGTTTGTATGTATGTATATATATATACATATATATATATATATATATATATATATATATATATATATGTGTGTGTGTGTGTGTGTGTGCTTGTGTGTGTGTATATACGTATATTCATATATGAATGTAGGGGTTTATATGACCTCATATTGACTGGTTACTTTACTGAATGCACTGTGAAAGTTTATAATTTCAGTTACATTATATATATATATATATATATATATATATATATAGATTCAAGGTTGAATATGGTACTTATGCGTAGGCACCCGAATATCGCATCCCAAAAGGATAGATGATTAAAATCAAAACATAAGCAACACGGATTTCAAAGGTGATTGCAGTACGCACGTTTCATGCTACTTCAATTTATTTAAGTAATGCGAGCATTACTTTAAATGCAATATGAAGAGCAATCTTCAGCTGCATGAAATGCAGAAAAATTACTGTAGAAAAGACATATTATAAATATGGCAACATTTCAAATCCAAGTGGGAGAGAGAATACATAAAAATCCAAATGTGAAGAAGAATACATAAGTCCATCTTGACATAGCCGAGTCTATCAGGCTAGTAATTGATTCTAGACAAAAGTTTTAACTGTCTCAGATTTTATTGTTTCTTATCTAGTGGTGATAGCAAAGGGACAATTACTTCTAAAGAGAGGGAAGGTGTAAGCAGTATGCATAGACAAGGCTATAAAATGTATTAGAATCTAAAGGTTTCACTGGTCATAGTAGTATCAGGTCATTTTACTACTATCAAAATGTTGAGGAATTAATGTTGAGGAATTAGAGACCTGATACTACTATGACCAGTGAAACCTTTAGATTCTAATACATTTTATAGCCTTGTCCATGCATACTGCTTACACCTTCCCTCTCTTTAGAAGTAATTGTCCCTTTGCTATCACCACTAGATAAGAAACAATAAAATCTGAGACAGTTAAAACTTTTGTCTAGAATCAATTACTAGCCTGATAGACTCGGCTATGTCAAGATGGACTTATGTATTCTTCTTCACATTTGGATTTTTATGTATTCTCTCTCCCACTTGGATTTGAAATGTTGCCACATTTATAATATGTCTTTTCTACAGTAATTTTTCTGCATTTTCGTGCAGCTGAAGATTGCTCTTCATATTGCATTTAAAGTAATGCTCGCATTACTTAAATAAATTGAAGTAGCATGAAACGTGCGTACTGCAATCACCTTTGAAATCCGTGTTGCTTATTTTTTGATATATATATATATATATATATATATATATATATATATATATATATATATATATATATATATATATATATATGTATATATATTATATATATATATGCATGTATGTATGTATGTATGTATATACGACGGGCTTCTTTCAGTTTCTCTCTACCAAATCCACTCCCAAGGCTTTGCTCAGTGTTATACGAGAAAGGCTTGTCCAAGGTGCCACGCAGTGGGAATGAACCTGGAACCATGTGGTTGATAAGCAAACCGCTTACCATACAGCCTCTCCTGCGCCTATACTCCAAAAATACTGTCCACTCCCATCTATAGGCCCACTTGCCAACAATGCTCTCTGGAAAGAATTAAGAAGTCTACACAGTGAGGTTGTGAATGTCTTCAAATCAGAATTCAATATTGACTATCTACGATACCAGAAATAAGAACGTCCCGCATGAAACATATTTATCAGCGGCTGCATCAATATTTTACACTAAAACATTCTCTTACACCAAATCAGCCAACAACCAGGAAAACTGCACACGCAAGATTGGTGATGTGAAATTCTACCACATAGAAGAGATCAACCATATAAGAAAACTGTCGAAATGGTACAAATTCAAGTTAGTGCCCCCAGAATGAGCGTTGTGGTATATCTCAATATATTTGAAGAGAGAAAGTCATATACATATGCATACATACAAATATATGTGCGTGTATGTGTGCATATATATATAAATATATGTATGCATATATGTATGTATATATATGTTTATATATGTACTTATATATTTATATATATATACTTATATATATGTATATATATGTATATATATATATATATATATATATATATATATATATATATATATATATATATATATATATATATATATATATATATGTATATATATATATCCATATATATGTATATAAATATACATAGACACAGATATATGCACATATGAATATATATATATATATATATATATATATATATATATATATATATTAATTCTCTATATGAAGTATTAACAGTAACTGCACGATAAAGTGTAGTATATTGCCACTTAAGTGTGGCTGACCCCTAGGGGTGGATGTTACTGTTGCTTTTAGCCCCAGGAGGACATCTCCTCCAGCTGGCTTATCGACACACGACTGTGTCCTGTTTGCCAAGGGAGTTATCCCCCTCACCTCGACCAGCAGCACGAACGTATCCGGATTTCAGGGTTATTTCCCTTCGTCGGCGTTCGACAGCTGATGACCTTGGTGAGAGAGACAAATCTGGCAAACCTTATATCTTCTTTTCCAGTGACATTCTTCACTGATATTGAAAAGGTGAAAACAAGCAATGTTAATTCTCTATATGAAGTATTAACAGTAACTGCACGATAAAGTGTAGTATATTGCCACTTAAGTGTGGCTGACCCCTAGGGGTGGATGTTACTGTTGCTTTTAGCCCCAGGAGGACATCTCCTCCAGCTGGCTTATCGACACACGACTGTGTCCTGTTTGCCAAGGGAGTTATCCCCCTCACCTCGACCAGCAGCAGTAACATCCACCCCTAGGGGTCAGCCACACTTAAGTGGCAATATACTATATATATATAGTTTTAGGGAAAATAACCAATTTTCAAGAACTCATCGATGAAAATCCACTATCACATATAGAAAAATTAATAATTAAAAGCACAATAAATGAGTATAATATAAAGCAAAGTAAATATCATAAGATAAATATAATAAAAAGATTACACGTGTTTCATAACCAATTTTCAAATAGAAAAGAAATTTAAATCGATTAAAATCAATTAAAATCAATTGAAATTATCGAAAATAAGTTCTATTCAAAAATATAGCTACTCGTCAGATCGTAAGTAGAACAATAATTAGATATATATAGCTATTAGATATCGTCTTAGTTTTCAGTTTGAATTACGGAAAAATTTGGATAAGTACTGTTTTCACTTTGCTAAAGATTTTCTACTATTTGAAAATAATATGTATTCTTGTTTTTATACTATTCATTTGGTTCTTTATAGATTATTTTAATAGATAACTTATTTAACACTATATTATTTAGAAGTTATAGTTTCATTTCAACATAATATTAGAACTTCGATTGGAATAGTGTTGATATATTTTCGATTATTTTTGATTAATATTATTTGATTAATTATTAATCTTTATAGTTTATAATATCGTTAAAGTTTTTTTAAATCAAAACTTTGTATATATATATAAAGTTTAACCTTTTATTCTTAATAATTTTTTCTTTCCTAATTTTTTCATTCATAATTTTTTCCATTCATAATTTTTTCATTCATATTTTTTATTATTACGTTTGTAGAAATAAATAATCTTGTATTTTTCTATTATTCAATTGATCTTTAATCATAATTAAATAAACGTCTTTAGCTTTAAATAGTATAGCTTTAACTATTACACCGGTTAAATATGTACTAATTTTATCTTTATTATTATTTTAAACTTAAACTTCGTTTGTATTTAAAACAATGATAATTTAAAACAATGATAATTTAGGTAAGATGTTTTTTGTATATAATATACATGTTATTATAATGGATGAAGGGATGATTATAGAATGGTTATTATTTTGATATTATGATATTTTTTTAATAATTTTTCTATCTTTATATAATAAGTATTTCATATTAATTCATTTGGTACTTATTGTTGGTTGAGATATATATCTAATTATTGTTCTACTTACGATCTGACGAGTAGCTATATTTTTGAATAGAACTTATTTTTGATAATTTCAATTGATTTTAATTGATTTTAATCGATTTAAATTTCTTTTCTATTTGAAAATTGGTTATGAAACACGTGTAATCGTTTTATTATATTTATCTTATGATATTTACTTTGCTTTATATTATACTCATTTATTGTGCTTTTAATTATTAATTTTTCTATATGAGATAGTGGATTTTCATCGATGAGTTCTTGAAAATTGGTTATTTTCCCTAAAACTATATATATTTTATATATACTTTATCTATAAGGCTCAATTTAATTTTAATTTTTTATAAATTGATTTTAATTGAGTTTTTTACCTGTAATTTTGGATTTTGTCCCTAATAATATTATATATATATATATATATATATATATATATATATATATGCGAGTAAAAATAAATACAAAAAAGGTGGGGTTTTTTGTATGATTGTGTATAGAGGAATATATTATTTTGCTTAAAAGAGTTCCAACACTGTCTGTTTTTTATGTTTTATTTATATTCCTGCAGAACTAATGTGGGGTATAGAATATGGAATATACAATATATAATATGATATACAATATACAATATAAAATAAAATAAAATAAAAATGGATGGCACCATGAAAGAAAGTATTGAATGTAGATGAAATATTGAGTGTTCAATATAAAGGATCAAATATATAAATATATAAATATATATATATAATTATATAAATATAAATATATATATATAAAGGCGACTCGAGTTTCAGGGCTATTTCCCTTCGTCATGGCCGGTATGACAGACTTTAACAGACTGTCTGTAAAATAGACAATATGTAACAGACTATATGTAAAATATATTTGACAGCTAAATGTAGCTTTCGCATATATATATATATATATATATATATATATATATATATATATATATATATATATATATATATAGAAAGAGTATGATAGGCAGACAGAGAAGGAGAGGGTGGGGGTGAAAGTGGCGAATGAGAATAATTAGTTCGAAGTACAGACAAGATAGATACAAATATTAATTTTTATTTACTTTTATTTTGAAATTAACGCTGGAATAGGAATGGTATTGATGTGGCAGAGCTGGTTGCCATACTGTTTGTATTGGATGGCGGATGAAAATAATTGCGCCATGCTTTTCGTCTCTAATCTCTGTCTACGAGTAATTAAATAAAGCCACTGATCTTGTTTCCAATCTGAACAGATGTAGCGTTATCTATTCACTGCTAATTTACTATAATGTTAATTAATTCCCTAACTTTCTTCTCCTCGTTACTCGCTTTTATTATTGAAGTTTATAAATTTTCTTAAACATTTTTAAATTTCTTTTCTGACTATATAAATATGTGTGCATGTGTGTATGCGTCTGTGTGTTTGTGTGTGTGTGTGGTGGAGATTATATATATAAATATATCTCGTATACGCATTATAGTTAACAAATATGTCCTGTCTGGTTGTCTAAATGTAGCGTGTGATAAAACATGCATGATTATATGTAAATGTGTTTGAATTAATATGTGGACAGGTGCGTGATAAAACGAGACAAAGTAACGGTATTTGTCTGTGTTTGTGTTTTTTATGCGAATATCATAATAGTGCGCTTGTATATAAGTGTGCATGCATACGTATATATATGCATACACATGTACATGCATTTAATTAACACACACATATATGTATGTCTATGCATATATATATATGTATATAGATAGATATATACATAGATTGAAGGACGGATGGACAGACAGACATACAGACTGATAGACAGACAGACGGACAAACAGACAGACAGACAGACAGATAGATAGATAGATAGATAGATAGATAGATAGATAGATAGATAGATAGATAGATAGATAAACAGATAGATAGATAGATAGATAGAGAGACAGAACACAGATGTGGTTTACATTTACATGTTGATTCTCTGTACATACGCCACACCTTGAATCAGCCCTGTGCTTGATCTCCTTTTTAAACGAGATTTGATTTTATATCTGTTGTTTTACCTCACTGTGGAGCCCCTGTTATTTTACAAAGCTACTCCTGGTGTTGTACGACTTAATGTACCTAGATTCAATATATTCCTATCACTAATAATTATACATACATACATACATACATACATACATATATATATATATATATATATATATATATATATATACATAAGATATGTAAATAAGTATATATATTTACTTTTTTACATACCACCATCCAGCATTTTGAACGCCTTTTTCTTTCATATATATATATATATATATATATATATATATATATATATATATATATATATATATATATATATATATATATATATTTCTATGCATATATGTATGTATGTATGGTCATGTATATTTTAGTTTTTTAAGTTAATTTGCGTGCTCTGATGCAAACTAGTAGAAATTCATTTTCAGTGCTCAGCATCCAGAGCGTGGTATTTCTGCAGTTAATCCTTTTATTTGAAGATATTTTTTTTGTTCCTCAGCAATTACTTGCCTGATGTAATGGCGGCACATATTATTAGCAATTCATTTTTGGGAATTAATTACCACACTTCTGAAATTTTGTGTCTTTTTTACTCTCTTCAATAGAACCTGAGGCAAATATTTTCATCCAATCATCTGTATTCTTAGATAAATATCATTTTAAGACCTTCCACACTGTGATCAATATTGTTTTCCTATGGATTACGTAAGCAGCAGCTAAATTTGAGTTGCAATACATATTCCTACACCAATGCTCGCTCTGTTGCAACTGATAACAAGAGCCCTCATTTCGGTCTTAATGTATCGAACGTGAATCCATTCCTAAGGAGAATAAAGTGTTGTTTTGGTGTCACTATGGATCTGTCCATATAACCGAATTTCTTTTAGCACTTACTTCCATTTACTGATTATAATGATGCTTCTTTTCAATTTCGAGAAACTTTACTCTTATGTGTGTTCCAGTATTTCAAAATAGTTCTTCACCAGTTGCAAGTTGGCAGACTTATGAATTTTTCTAAATTCCATTGCAATTTGTTAATGCAAACAGAAACTGTAATACATGTATTCTTACAATGGGCTTTGGATATCATGGAGATTTAACGTACGACGTAAATAAATGAAATATTATTTGTTATGTTTTGAAAACAATTTTCGTTATTTCTTTCCGATTCTATACAAAATGGACTAAACTGTTTCTGAAAAAAATATATAATACAATGTATAACATCGTTTAAAGATTATTTACAAGATTTGATTCCTCACAAATGAAAAAAATAAATAAATGTCACTGCATTGCTAGCTTTGTTACAATTAACTATAATAATGTCTTCTGCAAAGAATAACTTTCGGAGTAACACTCTCACAGAGTTAAACCAAAGCATTAAGCATATTAGAGGTCTGGTCTTCCTAACTAACGTGCATGTTTGCAAGCTCTAAATATCGGGATATCTCTTGAAAAATAGATCCTGTGGAACGCTTCGACGTATGGAGAGATTCTTTGTATATGAAGAATATATGCAAGAACGGACAAGCAAAATTTAACTTTCTCTTGTAAAGTATGGTGTTGTCTTGCATTTAACCTGAAAGCAATGATATGGAGAAATATTTATATGACATATTTGTGCTATTTATAAATTGGTAAGGGTTGCAGAATGGAATGGTGTGTTATGCCAATCTAGAAAACAGGCTGAAATAAAGAGACACAGAAACACTCATATATTTGGATCCCATTATATGAGGTCGGAACATGCAAATTAGACGGTGACGGGCATCACTAAAGATGTTGAGCTGTATCTTTTTGAGGTCTGTGGCGGTTAGTAGCGACAAATAGATAAGAAGCGACATCGTGTATTCAGAGTCCCAGTGAAGCATGAGACAACAAGCCTTATTGGATCTATGCTGTGTTGAGGTTGTGAACACATTATATATGAGAATGTTGGTATAAAAAAGACAACAGAAATAAATGTGACCTGGAAAATCAAGGAAAAGTAAAGTCGACACAATATAAAGAGTAGCAAGAAAGGCAAACACCTGTCTCTCGCGCACCATCCGTTAATGTCCTAAAAATGGCGAAACGCTCACATTTTCCAGTATTGAAAGAAATTTCAGAAGTAATTTTTCCGTACTAACTGTTTTACAATTTTTTCGTACTAACGAGCGACACCATGCGCCTTTGTTTCTTTTTCGGAAGGAGAATGATAACATGACAGTCAAAGACAGCAAATCGTCTCTAAATGTCAACTTGTTGGTAAAGACAGATGGCGTAAATGTCACACTATGATCCTCCAAATATGCAATTAAATGTATTGAGAAGGATAATTCATAACAGTAAACTTGCGTGTTGTTGACATAATTAGGGCTAACTAGAAAATGCATTATAATGCTAACTAGAAAATGCATAATAATGTCACAGTGACCTGATAACTTAGAGAAAAGCTATTCCCTCAAAGGGTTTCCAAACAAGTGATATAAAAATGCTGAAGAGAGAATATCAGTAAAGTTCTCAAGAAATTATTATGAGTAAAAACTGAATGCGAAACGGAAGCCCATTGGGATCGATTTCAATCTGTCAAATGCAAAATTTCACAATTACTTTTGGGTGCACTAGCAACTCAGATTCCGGAAAGGCGGAGAGATAGAATTGTGCAAAGTCCCGATTCAAACTAACTTGGCGAAACGCTCACGTTTGAAAGTGGATAATCCTCTCTGGTTCCAGGGTTTTAAAAAATTCTCAAAATAATTTGCTTTAACAATTATTTTGTTAATTTCAGTTTTACATTTTCATCTTCATTTTAAATTCATTTATAATAGAAGGTTTATTCCTTGTTCTCTGTTCCAATATAAGCCTGTCGAGTGCGGTTAAGAAAGTAAAGTATTTATTATTATTATATGTGATTTCTTCCAGCAATATTTCATTCGGTACATATTTAAATATTTCAATCTCACACACCCACAGACCAAATATACATATACAAATGCATATTGATAACCACTCATATTCTCACACACACCGATATTGTACAGATTTTTAGATATCTTCGTTACTGACTAGACTTTGCTGTCGGCTTCCCTGCGCTCTATTGATTTATTGCGATATAAAAGATATATATTCTAAGCAATCAGCTAGATAGCATGATGCACACACTCATGCACACATATTGTACGTATGTATATATACGGGTGCGTTTCTATGTGCTTGCGTGCGTGTCTAAGTATGTATGTATGTATGTATGTATGTATGTATTTACACATAGGGGAGTCAGTGAAAGGAAAGTAGAGAAAAGACTGAATAGGCTTTGGAATGGATAAGAGACGAAGTTATAGGAAATGCGATTTAATATATATGAAGAAGGGCTTGTCTCAATTCATTAGGCATACATAGAGAAACACTCAACACGGTTTATCATAAATACCGATATCAAAGGATGCACAATTTCCTTTTATTACCACCATCGTCCCCGTTATATAAATCGATTTTGTTATCATTTAACTTATCAACAACAAAACTATGAACAGGCTGGAGGATCAATTCGATGATGCTGATCGTGAAAATTGAGCTGAAGATTACGATTGTGATTATGGCCATGTAATCCCATGGAGCCAGAATTGACGTGGATGGTAGCAATAGTGGTGATGATTATCATTATAAATCGTATATGATAGCTTTTACAATAGCAAGACTGCTTATAATAATAATAATAATAATAATAATAATAATAATAATAATAATAATAATAATAATAATAATAATAATAATAATAATGGGCTACAGGAAATATTCTGCTCAATACCAAATGTTATCATGTACATATCTTGTCTGGTATAAAAGATTGTCTACAGCAAATATTCTGCTCAATACCACAGACTTGCTTGTCAGTTGAGCATGTCCGTTAGTGGCTCACGATATGTGTATCTCTGGTCACGAGTAGTTGTGAGGGAGCACCATAGCCATGTGTTGAGAGGGACTCTTTGGGGTTTGAATAATTCACTTTTAGAAAACCTGGGTGTTTCGTTCAGCATCCTTAAACAACCCCTTATTCGGGGACATTTGAGCAGGATGGACTACTTGACCTGAAGAAAATTTTAACTGAGCCCCACCTGAAAGATGGGGCCCAGTTATCTTGATATAAGGTCACTATGTCGCGCAAATATGTTTGTGAGGCATGTGCTTGGTGTACTCTTATCAGACGGGTAGTCATTATGGGGATACTGGGCTTCGTATATTTTACTCCGTTGTCACTTTGATGGCATACGTTGCTCTCTCACTCAGTAATAATAATAATCCTTTTTACTATGAATATAAGGCTTGAAATTTTAGGCGATGGGGTGCTTGTCGATTACATTGAGTCCAGTGCTTAACTGGTATTTATTTCATCGACTCCGAAAGCGCGAAAGGCAAGGTCGACCTCTGTGGAATTTGAACTCAGAACGTAGCGATGAACGAAATGTCGCTTAGATTTTACCAGGCGTGCTAACGATTCTGCCAGCTCGCCGCCTTTATAATGGTAATATTGACAAGAATGAATTGCTAGTCAAAAACAGGTATTACGAATAAATGTCACCAAGGCAAGATTACACCGAAGTGAGGAGACAGATAAATGCAGAATATTTAAGGAGAAAGAAATGTGCGTTGTGAACATAATAAGCTTTTTGAAGTCCTTTCACTCTGAAGCAGTATCAACGCAGACTAGATCGATCAGTATTACCCTGGGACAAGCCAGAACAAAGAAGATTTGAAGCAAGCAGAAAATGGTACCAACATCAACTAAAAGAGTGTAACGGAAAATTATCAATTAGAAGATTTAAGGATTTCCTGTATAGAGTGGACATGATAATCAAGCAAGACGACCATATGTTACCATTCTGGACAGAGTGTCAAAAGAGTGGATCATCATAGATATGGCTGTATCTACGAATATGAATGCAGTGGTCATAGAACAGGGGAAAACACAAAGAAAAATCAATATTGACTGAGGGAAATGCGAAGACTTTGAATGGTTCCTATAAAAGTAATTCCAGTGGTTATAAGAGTTCTAGGGATCGATCTCAACACGTCTGAGACTTTCACAAGATATCAGCTGTACGTAATATAGTAGATTTTGTTTTTTTTCTAGGGTATCGATATCATATTTGATTATTATTTTAGTGAAGGAATCGTAGCCATTTCTTTGGGATAGAAATCACTGATTCTGTCGCAATAGGAAAATGTATTGTTCTGTTCCATAATCCTTCGCATTATACACTGAACTGTGCAGTTTTAATCGACTTTATTAGTAGTTACATTATGCCCACCCGGGACTGCTGTATCCTTCATGGCTAACCACCAATATGTTGCCCATTTGTCTATGTTTGATCACTCTCTCCGTTAGCACTTTAAAGTCCCACAAAATTCATATACTATTGTTCCACGAAGCTCCGTCCTCCGTCCATACTATTTCTCAAATACGTCTAATCAAGAGAACATAGATTTATTTGTTTCTATTTTCTCAAATACGTTTCATTCAATTCCTGTAGTTTGTAGCTACTGAAAAGACGACAATTTATGTTAGAGATTTCAATTTCTATCCGTGTTTTGTAACTCTAAGAAGATGTCGACTTACTAACCACATTGAGCTTAAGTTTGGGATCCACATCTTGTCTACTAATTCCAATGAGCGTTTATAATTCTGACGCTGTTGACACCACTGCTCTGAATGTTACTGCCAAGATATCGAATGCACTAGGATATTCCTTTGTGTGATGTGTTTGGGATATGTACGTTTGTGCCAGTTGTTTACGTACGTTTTTCATTCCAAATCTATTGTCTTATATTGTCTCTGTTTTGTGGGTTGGTCTCCATAGAGATTCTTATCCCGATAACGTTAGGCTTGTTATATACATTCAAACAGAAACACACACACAATCACATAGATGCAAAAATATATACACGCATAGAGAATCTATGTATATATCAATACGTAGATACAAATCTACATGTGTGCGTGTATGTGCGTGTATGTGTGTATGTGTGTGTGTATGTGTGTGTGTGTGTGTGTGTGTGTGTGTGTGTGTGTGTGTGTGTGTGTGTGTGTGTGTGTGTGTGTGTGTGTGTGTGGTAAGATTCTGGCTTCTAAACCACATGTTTCTGAGGTTCGGCTCCAATGCGTGGCGCCTTCGGCAAATGTCTTCTACTTTAGCCTCTGGCCGAAATAAGCCTTGTGACGATTTGATAGACGAAACCTGAAAGAAGCTTGTCATAAATATATATGTATACATCTATGTGTGTATGTTTTTGTGTCTGTCCTTGTCTCCCGCCACCGCTTGATAACTGGTGTTGGAGGGTTTACGTACCCGTAAATTAGCGGTTCGGAATAAGAAACCGATAAAATATATACAAGGTTTTAAAAACCAGTCACAGAGTCGATTTCTTCGACTAAAACACTTCGAGCCGGATCCGCGGCATGACCACAGTGAAATAAATGAAGCACGTAAAACAGTAAAGAACGATATATGTGTGTGTGAAAGTGTGTGTGTGCGTGTACTATGTATGTATATACATATATATGTGTGTGTGTGCGTGTTTTTTTTTTCTCCAAATAAGACGGAAAAATTAGTTACCAGGGAAGCAAAAATTCACATAAGTGCCAAGGATGTCACAGCCTATGTATAAAAGTAGACATTCCACTGTTTAGTGAAATGATTTTATATAACATAGATCAATTAAGAAATGGAATCAAACGCAGGTGTTGAAGGTAGAAATTGCAAGGTTTAATTCCATTTCTTAATTTATATATATATATATATGCCCATAGAATATGGCGTAGTGGTTAAGAGCGCGGGCTACTAACTCCAAGGTTCCTAGTTCGGTTCCAGGCAGTGACCTGAATAATAATAATAATAATAATAATAATAATCATAATAATAACAACAACAACATTGAAAAATACCTTAGGAATGAGAACTCACATTCTAAATTTCCCCAAGGCACCTGATGAAGGCTGGAGGGTATATCAGGCGAAACATTGTGTTAACGACAAACAAGCTGAGGACAAATATCCGTCAAATGTAGATAATGTACATAATTCTTCAACTCTTAAATATAGAACTGTACTAAACCCCTCATATTCTATATATATATATATATATATATATATATATATATATATATATATATCTGTGGATAAATTTTAAAATTGATTATATCACCAGCAGTGACATAGATGGATCGCTGGCGCAATATCATTAAATAGTTAAGGATTATAAATTTGCACGAAGCGTAATGATGCTTAGCAAGCATCTACCTGCTAGAAATAAGAGCTAAAGTCTTAAATTACTCCACCGTACCGCACCAAGATGACAGAGAAAAACAGTATGCGAGGAAAACAGAAAGAATTAAAACATTTAAGAGCACACTCCATCTCATTTGGGAGTGATAATAATCGGTATTTTTGAGCCCAGTTTTGTGGCTCCTTAGCATCACGCAACCGCTATAGTTGAAGGCAAATAACCTAACCAGTCCACGACTAATATGCTCATGGCATATTTATAATGTAATATTAAACGCACTAGATCTGATTTTACCTCATATGGAAATGTTCGCCTCCTAGGTATGCAATTTCCGGGCATACCGCCTCATGTTTTTACAAGCTATGATCATATAAATCTTTGGACTGGCTAGCTGACTCGCCTTCAACCCATATGTTCCTTAATCTACGAAGATAATGCACCAATTCAAATAACTAACGTTTGTACGAAGATCACGAAAGGGAATTAAACAAGTTGAATTGGTACTCACATTTACCGGATCCCAATATAATCGGACATTTATGTTGCATTTTCGAACAGCAAGTGATAAGCGGGTAAATGACATGGAGGCTATGGTTTTACTTGAGAAATGGCAGAATATACACCGAACAAATGTTCAAAACCTGCAAGTGTCAATGATACAACATATCAAGCTTTGAGTTATGCCAAAAGTTGATGAACTCCGCATTTAACAAAAAAAGTTTCACGTAATAAGCTGCTTTTATTCTTTTGTCCAAACTATGTATACAGATACACACGCACACACACACACACACACACACACACACACACACACACACACACACACATATATATATATATATATATATATATTATATATATATATATATTTATATATATATATATATATATATATATATATATATATATATATATATATATATATATATATATATATATATATATATATATATATACACGTATGTGTGTGTGCGTGCGTGTTGGTGTATGGTATATCTTAGACTGAGTGTGAGGGAAAATGTGTGTGTAATAAATACATATGTAGTTCCTCATTGCCTGGCCGCATTACACCGTATTACAAATAATTCCGCTGCCTCATCAACTCACCTAAATTAATATAATTTGAATCACATTCTCCTGTCTTACGCACATGCCTCCTTTTGTCATAATCGTAATATTTTATTGAAGAATTTTATTAACTTAGATCTGACGATGCAGATTATCGCTGGGTTTCTCGACTTCTATTTTTGGTTCCTTATGTCAGATATTTCCTAACTTTCGTTCGTCAATCGCAAAAATTGAATTTGATTTCATATTCCTCATCCTGAGAATATTTATTGTATTTTATCAGACACTTCACTCGTTATTCGTTAAATATTACTGAGAAACGTAATTTCATTTTATTTTATTGTCCAAATTCTACATTATAAATGAAATTCGTTATGTATTGCTGAAAATAGCTTGTGTAAAATGAGCGAATAGCGTTACTTAGGAGTGCTGTGATATAACTGTGTATTTAATTAATTGAAACTTCGCAGTTTAGCTACATTTCTAGCTTGTTACAGAAATATATTATCGACATGTTTAATTTAAACTATTCTAGCAGAGAAATCAGTGATTTTACCGAAATATTAATACTACGTGTTCAAATTTATTAATAATGAAGCACATGTTAGCCAATTAATCTAATTGAGTGCGAATTTCATTTATGGTCCTTAAGACAAGAATGGGGACTTTTGTGATCATACGGTTCCATTCTGTCATCTACTTCAAACATAATCGCTAATGTACAAGCTTAGCCATTAATAAATTTTCAGGTATCACACTAAACTGCTTGTAACTATATCAAATATAAAGTTAAATACATGAAGTCTTGCATGGTATATATATTTCCTGTTTTGTCAGATATCGTATGTTGCTTGTTGGACTTCTCAATATCGTGTATAGAGTTCATGATGACATCTTGAAACTGCCTCTGAAATTTTATACCTGTTTTTATTGTTAAGAAGGTGTATTAAATCACTTGCAATGTTGTAGAAGACTGGGTTATAAGGTGCTGTTTTCGTATGTGCATATCATACAACTTCATGACCAATGTGCCGTCAAACCGTTATGTTTTTTTCCTGTCCTGGTGAAATGTCCGCAATATTATCCTATTTATTAGGGCACACTTTGTCTAAGGCATCAGCTTAAGATACTGCCGCATAGATATAGTCTAAGCAGGATAATCCTAGGTAATATTTCTCTCTATAAATGAGGCAACGGTGACACAAAGTTTTAGAAAGCATGACTCCTTTTCACTCCACACCTATAATCTAAACAGCTTGAAACCATCATATTTGTAGATCGGCCAGCATGGAGTTTGAACCACGTTATTTATCAAGAAGAAACGCTGAAAATGTAATTCGTATTTTTCATCAAGCCGATTGGTATTATTGCGCAATCCGGGAGAGTTGTTTTCTCTATATATTCAATAAAATATGCAACGCCAACTGTTTGCGCTCCCTAATGCATATTATAGGTAAACGATTATGTAAATTACTGTCATAATAATTAAGGTAAATGATTATGCGTAGCAGTATGGGAAGTGATAGTGGGAAAAAACATAATTAATTGAAAGGAAAGCAGAGCAACTAGAGTACTGCTTTGGTGGAATGGTCAATAGTTCAACATTTGGGGTGATTGTCGTAAATGGAATAAAATAAAGACGAAATGGAAAATGAATTAGGAATACTGGAGGGAGATATGAATAATATTTTCAGGAAAGTTGTAACGACAAGTTTGGAAAAAGTGCCGAAAATATCGGGATGAAGATATTTTTTTTAATTATTGCCAAAGATGATGGAAAGATGACAGGGTACATGGGAATGTAAAGATATTGGAAGATTTCCTAAAGATTGTGAAGAAAAAACAGGGGGAAAAGGGAAGAAAGTCAATTAGTGACAATTCCACTTCCTGTATAATATCATATATGTATAAACACATATGTATATGTATGTGCGTGGGTTTGTGGTGCATATGTGTGGGCTACACATAAATCCCTTGATATACAGTAGAAAACATGGTCTATCATTCCTTATGTATGAATTTAGTGGTGGCCAAGACTGAAATCCTGTTTATTAGTAGTGGCAACATCCCAAGAATTGTATAAATAAACATACCATCCATTATTTAGTCACACTTGACATAATACGTATATCCGTGTATTGCGTACGTCTACTGGAATATGTTCCTCCAAATTATTTTTCTATTATTAAATTTGTGAAGAATTTCATCATCATCATCATCATCATCATCATCATCATCATCATCATCATCATCATCACCACTACCACCACCAATTCCACCACCACCACCACCAATTCCACCACCACCACTACCATCATCATCAACATCATCATCATCAATATTAATATTATCATTCATGAATTATTGATGCCCTTGTTATAGCCTTTTCACACTGAGTCATTCTGTGACAAATATTGAGTGTGTGTATAGATACATACACACACATACACACACGTGCGCGCGCACACACACATATATATGTATGTATGCATGTATGTATATGTGTGTATGTACGTACGTATAAACGCACACAGGCGCACATATATACACACAATTATATTTATATACAGTTGGTTATGTTGTTCTGTTTTTGTGTGTGTATTTTGTTTGTAATCATACGTTCAATATACTGGTGTCTCCAGGTTATTGTGTTTTTTAACGGCTTTGTTGTTGGATTTGTCGTTCTATTTATTGTTTACTTTTCATTTGTGTAGTTGTCATTGTTAATAATTTGCATTGTCCTGCGTTGTCTCCTCGCATTTAAAGTCAACTTGGAATAAGCACTTGAAAGAGTTGATAAAATTTTCACTGTGTAGAATCACTGGTTTAGAATCTAGCGAGATCTGAAGGAAATGTGGCAGAAATTGGGACTGTTGAAGATGAGTAAGCACTTAAAGCATTTGCTGCACATCATCAAACAACATGTGAACAGAACTAATGCAACAAAAACAAAAAAAAACACTACAAATGATAATAACAATTAATATAATAATAATAATAATAATGATAATAATAATAATAGTAATAAGAATAATAATAGCAAAAACAACAATAATAATAATAACAGAAATAATAATAATAATAATAATAATAATAATAATAATAATAATAACACACACACACACAAACACACATACACACACAAACACACGCGCTCAAATTCACATACACGCATATAGGATGAACTTTTGAATCCCATACCTATGTGCCCTGGTGACCAATAAAAATTGGTATTATTATTAAAACATATTCTTTTTGTCACTAGTTGTTATTTCTGTTATGATTCTATTATTATTATTATTATTATTATTATTATTATTATTATTATTATTATTATTATTATTATTATTATTATTATTATTATTATTATTATTCAAAAATAAAACTACTGAATAATATTAATAATAATAATAATAATAATAATAATAATAATAATAATAATAATAATAATAATAGAATCATAACAGAAATAACAACTAGTGACAAAAAGAATATGTTTTAATAATAATACCAATTTTTATTGGTCACCAGGGCACATAGGTATGGGATTCAAAAGTTCATCCTATATGCGTGTATGTGAATTTGTGCGCGTGTGTTTGTGTGTGTATGTGTGTTTGTGTGTGTGTGTGTTTGTGCAGAGAAAGAGAGGTGGGAAACATATGTGTGTATATTAGCTTTTATGCGTTACGTGTTCCTGACATTAGACTACGGCTAATCTGCGGCACTACGTTGAAGAATTTTAGTTGAAAGAATCGAATGCAGTAATGAGAAATTTTTAAGTCTGACATTTGTTCCACCGTTCTATTTTGTCGATTTGCTAGTTTACGGGGATATAAATACACCAACAACGGTTGTCAACCTGTACTGGAGACAAGCACAAGCACACACACACGTTATATACATGCAGCAGGCCAAGATGGACTCCCAGCAATTATGTTTAAAATATGTCAAGAAATGTCGGCTGATTATACTCAAGATTGCTCGAATCTGGCCAGCCCCAAGGAAAGACTAAGCGAAGAGCATTCGATTCCTTGTAAGAAAGCAGCGAATGTATACAAAAACAAGGACAGAAAAAAACGGACAATGTTAGACAAAAACAATAAAAATAATAACAGGACATAACAACAGGTGTCTTTCGACTAAGGACGAAATAAATTAAGCTGGCGTGTGTGCAAATAAAGCCTTAGGGCAGGGATACAAGATTTCACTGGCACAGGGAGGAATATCGATGTTGCACGGACAACGGCCAAGAAACAAAGATCATGTTTGGCCGAACCGTGGTCAAGTGGGAAGAGAAGAAACATTGTCGTTTGTTTTTTCCGTCCTTGTTTTTGTATACATTCGCTGCTTTCTTCCAAGGAATCTAATGCGCTTCGCTTAGTTTTTCCTTGGGGCTGGCCAGATTGGAGCAATATCGAGATTAATCAGCCGAAATTACGAAGATAATCTGGACCTCAACTAAGGAAAGAAAACTTCGAATGACCCATCCTTGTTTTCTTTGTATCGTCTCTCTGGATGTTTGTTGTCCCATTTTTGTATCACCTAACTGTCCGGATGTTTTGCTTTCTTATATATATATATATATATATATATATATATATATATATATATATATATATATATATATATATATATATATATACGCATATAAATATGTGTATATATATATATATATATATGTATATACGTCTAAATAATTACACACACACACACACACACACACACACACACACACACACACACACATACATATATATATATGATAAAAACTGAGATATCGACATTGTATCGTTGGGCAATATAAGATATTGATCGCTAAAAGAGTACAACTTAGTTCATCATTCTATACAATGCAATGAATAATTAAATTCACACAGAATACTCTCTTGGAAATGATTTCTATGATATTTTACGTATATTCCGACAGGCATAGTCCATTCGCAAGTCCCTTCATATCGCTTTTAACCGTAATCTTACTTAGAAACAGGATTTTTCTTTTCCATTTTCTATCCTCAACCGCTTTAGTATTTATTTGTTCAGTGTTAAATTTTTTATATAATTACAGACGAATATAGGAAATTAATTATGGAAAATGTAATTATATCGCAATATAATGATAATATTTACACGCACATTTTACTAGGAAAATGTCATTAAGAAGCTGACTGTCAAACTTTTAACGTATGAAACAAGTTAAAACATGATTGTTGTTAAATAATGTTAACGGTAGGAGAAAATTTCGAGGGAAACTGTGAAACAGTTCTCCTAGAATATATGAAGCAACACCTATATCCAAATTTAGTTACTGAAAATGAGTCCAGAAACGTCGGATATTGATTTAGGGTCTCAGTTCTTCCAAATTAACTGTACAAATGCATAAGGAACTTTAAGAACTCCCCTCTGAAATACAAAATGTATAAGATGAAAAACAAAATATAAAACTGCAACACATCCGTCTATTCAGTAAACCATGCATATACACACATGTATATATATATACACACATACGTGTGTGTGTGTGCGTGTGTACATTATATAAGAACCAATCTATGGATTTGAAGTCACTGAATAAAAGAAGCAAGATTTGAAGCAATGAATGTAGAAGATGCATTTGCGTCTCATCGCTCAGTGCAAGAATTTTGAGGCGGCTTACCAAATCATTCAATCGCAGAGTTTAGTTTTTTTACGAATGAGCATGTGATATTTCTGTAGTAGTAGTAGTAGTAGTAGTAGTAGTAGTAGTAGTAGTAGTAGTAGTAGTAGTAGTAGTAGTTGTAGTAGTAGTAGTAGTAGTAGTAGTAGTAGTAGTTGTAGTAGTTGTAGTAGTAGTAGTAGTAGTAGTAGTAGTTGTAGTAGTTGTAGTAGTAGTAGTAGTAGTAGTAGTAGTAGTAGTAGTAGTAGTAGTAGTAGAGGCAGTTGTTGCTTTTATTTTTGATAATGTTGTTGTAATTACCGCGGTATCAATAGATTGTGAATAGGAAATAACGTTTTTGTTGCTTAACAGAGTGAACTTGGCAAAGATGGAACACAACTTGTGAGAATTAAAGTAGGAAACCCATTGACAAGTCATTTAATAACAGTATCAAAAACAGCAAGAACTACGCTAGTAATAACAATAGCAATAATAGTAGTAGTAGTAGTAGTAGTAGTAGTAGTAGTAGTAGCAGTAGTAGTAGTAGTAGTAGTAGTAACAATAACGACGACAATGATGATGATGACGATGACGATGATAATGATGATGATGACGTTGTTGGTGATGATCATGATGATGGCCATGATGATGATGTTGATATGGAGCTTTATTTTTCCATTTCATCCCATCGTCAAGATTGGTTGCGTGTGTAAGACTGGAATTGATTTTGCTGAAAATATTAGAATGACTCAGAAATACGTTTGTTGCCACAGCATAATGAATCGTACATTGAACAGAGTCGAGTAGCAAAATTGATAGAGTGTTGCATTGAATGCCTCACCGTATTTATTTTCTTCCTCTATGCTCTTAATTGAAATCACGCTGATATCGATTTTGTTCGTGCCGTACGCTGGAGTCATTTTTTTAAACGGCTATATTAGTCCGTTAAAAAATATTGTGCTTGTCCACCTATGCTAAACCATTATTAGTAAGTTTTAATGCATGGAAAAAAGAAAAAAGAAAAAACTAATCTAGTCTTTTACTAGATAAGTTCCTAGACTTGTCAGGGCATTAAGCTATATGTTTATTAACATTTGGTTGTTAAGCAGAATGACATTCACACAAATAGGTAAAAATTGGTGAAAGTTAAAAAATATAATCTTCAAATGTGAATCTACTAAGTTCCAAACTGTACGCGTGTCTTGACACATACTACTCGCATCCATTATTGAAATATCTCAGTTTTCACTTATATTGACACAATCTGGCAACATATTCTTGAAATACGCTTGCAAGAACACACTTGTGAGAGGAAATTGAAAAACATATTACCAAACTGTTGTATCCTATCCCATATAACAACGCAATATGTCTCTGCGCAGTGTGATCCTCTACCACCTAAATTCGTATTATAATCTATATCCCGGATATGGTGATCATATCTAGGTGTCCCAGAGTATATTATACATACAAACATCATTATTCCACATCGACTAGGATGGACCGACATACACATAATGTATGAGTTACCATTGATAATCTAATACCACATTTCATCCTCCTATGTAATATCATTAACCTAGCAGCTGCCAGAAACTTTAAACTGTAATCCTTGATAGACTGCGGCTATGCAGGGGCACTGCTTTGAAGAATTTCAGTGGAATGAATCAATTCCAGTACGTTTTAGAACCTGGTAATCATTCTATCGATCTATTTTTGTCGAACCGCAATGTTACGGAGCCATAATCGCATCAGCACAACCGCAAAGATACATACACATAGTTATAAATACATATATGACGGGCTTCTTTTAATTTCTGTTTACCAAAATGCATTCATAAAGTTCTGGTGGGCTTGAGGCTACAGAAGATACTTTGTCCAGGTGCCACTCAGTAAGACTTAATCCGAAATCATGTGCTTGAAGAGCAAACTTCTTACCACACGGCCACATCTGCGCTTATCTGCACAGTCACTCCTGCGCTTATTATTTAGTGCAAATAGCAAAGTTAAAAGTTTGAACAAATGAAAGTTTAATATCACTGGAACAAATCCTTATTCATAGCTAACAACAAACTTAAAAAACATAATAAGGTCCACTTGTACCCAGACTGATATAACTAAATTCATCATCAACGACGGTGACAGAAGTAGTTGTTGATATGACTTTACAAAACAGAATAAGAACTGAAAAAGTGATGCTTGTAGCTAAGAATATTAAGAAGGCAGTGATGACTCAACAGCTGCAAATTCTTCAAACCCCATTGTCAATATTCCAAATATTTCTAGTATTTCCACTGTGACAACCAATCATTGGGAATAGAAATGTTTACATGAGCATTCATTAAAGAACAACCACTTTAATACAATATGATATTTCTCTAAAATTAATTATAAACTGAGAATCTATTTTCATCATTACCAAAAAATTCTTACTAGCGATTTAACCACTTAAATTGGGAATTTATAATTTGTATAGCAATGAGATTTCGATTATTTCCATATAGCTTTTTTGAAGCAAATCCTTTGTATCATGTGCAAAGAATGTGGTGAAACCCTCTGTTGTTTCAGAGTTCATATCGCTTCTCCAGTTATATTTTTCAAAATACTGGTCGCCACTATTTCACCGCACGAAATTCATTAAATTCACATTTTTTCGCGTTCTATGTCCAGCAGGTATTTTGTGAATATTAATTTCTCATCAGGCACCAATATTATTATTGAGTGAGAAAGCAATGCACGCCATCAAATCGACACTGGGGTGCAAATACACGAAGCTCATTATACTACTCATGATGACTGCCCGTCTCATAAGGGTACACCAGATACATGCATCACAACTAGATGCGCGCCACATGGTGATCTCATATCAAGATAAACAACGCATGACCTTACAGATGGGGCTCAGAATTTTATTCATCTCGCGTAGCCTATCCTGCTCAAAAGGTCTCCGAATAAGGGTTGTTTAAGGATGCTGATGAAAACACCCATGTTCCCAGAGGTGAATTATTCAAACCTCACACAATTCCTTTCAATACATGGCTATGGTGCTCTCCCAATACTTTTGCACATGAACAGGGATGCACATATCCTCAGCTACCAAGGAGAATGATCAACTGGTTAAGGTCATGCAACTGGCAAGCAAATCTGTGGTATTCAGTAGAATATTTGCTGTAGTCCATCTTCTATATCAAGTCAAAACATGTACATGATAACACTTCCAATCAGTGAAGACCACAAGCCCTCAGAGCCAATGCCTGGTACTACATCGGGACATTTATTATTATTGTTTTACTTCTCAGAACCCTCGGTCTTTTTTTATCCTTTGAGAGTGGAGAGCAACCTGTTGTCAGAGATCTCACAGTGTATTATTATTATTATTATTATTATTATTATTATTATTATTATTATTATTATTATTATTATTATTACTATTATTATTATAGATAGATAGATAGATAGATAGATAGATAGATAGATAGACAGATAGATAGATAGATAGATAGATAGATAGATAGATAGATAGATAGATAGATAGATACTATATATATAACGGTAAAGGACAAAACCCCCTTTGGCCATGAGATTGTACCTTGAACTTCCAAGCAAGGTTGTTTATGGAAGACCAGCAGTCGCCCATGCACACCAGCCTACCCTCTCCACGCCACCAATGTTATCCAAGGGAAATACAAAGGCCGATATAGCTTGGCACCTGTGACGTTGCAACTCATTTCTATAGTTGAGGGAACTGGAGCAATGTGAAATAAAGTGCCTTGCTCAAGAACACAACACACGGCCCGGTCCGAGGATCGAACTCAATTTCTCATGCTTGTGATGTATATACAATATGTATATGTCCCCCCACCATCACCTGACAACCTATGTTGGTGTTTACATGCCCGCATCTTAGCAGTTCGGCAAACGAGAACGATAGAATAAATATTAGGCTTAGAAAGAATTGTTCCTGGGGGTTGATTTATTTGACTAAAGGCGGTGCTCCAGCATAGCCGCAGTCAAATGACTGAAACAAGTATAAGAATAAAAGAATATATGTAAGACAATTAGAATGAATACGAGATTAATACTCAATATATATATATATATATATATATATATATATATATATATATATATATATATATATATATATATATATATATATATATATATATATATATATATATATATATATATATATATATATATATTGAATTAGTTATACAGCATATTTAATTTAAACCTATTTCTTCTGCATAGGCATTTCGTTATTACATTTACACCTCTATTTTGAGGTGATGCTCGACGAATTTGAAGGCAAGACTAGTAAATCCTTTAGCTTCCTTCAGGGATAGTTAGAAAATTCAGTACGTGAAATCGAATGTTGTTTATATGGTTCCTAAGGGATAGAAACACTCGCTGTGATATAGAATGGAAAATAATAGGCGGATCAGTGTGTTATGAATCGGGGGAGTGAGGAATTTATGCATAGAAAAAATATTCCATATTTTTGTACCAAAGCACCAGTTGCTAAACAGTGAACAAAAGCAAGCCCTAGGCTGGCTACACCTTTAGAGATAGGCTTTCAAATACTTCCAGAAAAAGGATTCTTAGTAAAGTAAGCACCACGTATATAAGAGGTACCTGAGTTTATATGGTAAACGTCAAGCTAGTGTAATATCTAGCTTGACTATATCATAGTAGAAACTAAGATTCCCCATAAGTAAAACTACATACAAGAAATAACTTACTACATAACTAGGATGACGAATTTTACAAGTAAAATAGAAACTAGATTTATCTAAGTAAAGATGAACATTGGGTTTAAAAGTAAATTCTACGTATGACTTATTTCTAAAGTATACCTTACAATGATAAGGAATTGTAGCCTTATATATTTATATCTCTGAAACTCATTAAGTTTCAGATATGTATGCGTATATGTGCGTATAAGTTTAATGGTTGAAATATACTCGAACCTAATTTAAGATTCAGAATTCGAAATATTCTACTCACATTCTTTGCACTCAAAAAACTGTAGTCCCTTATTAATATAATGCTAGCTAAACCAACATACTCTTAGTTCGCTTCAAACCATGACCGTAGCTGCACTTTGAATCGATCTTCAGAGGCTACTAACCTGATGAGATCAATGGAACTTGAAGCAAATGCCATTGTGAGATGTGTATGCAGCAAAAAGGTACGTCAGACAGATTTAAATTTAATATGCTCCATAAATAACTGTTAAAATCAAAAATATGATGTAGTATCAATCCCTGCATTCATTGTAACTGCCTTTTTCTTTCAGGTTCCACCAAGAAATGTCTATGATGCTAATATTTCAGTATTCAACACCTTAGACATCACGCTAGAAAAACGCGGCGTGCTGCAAGAATAATTAATGTTTGGAAGAAAGTAACGGCTTTACATTATGCGTTCTAATTTCTCCGTCACTTTGGAGTCAGTAAAATTAGTACAATTTAGCCAGTAGGGTTAATGTAATGTTGTAAATCCTGTTCCTAAAGCTGGTGGCTTTATGTTAAATGGGAAACATTTTGCGAATTTCCCGCACTTTACAACCTGTCTATGCATACCGCAGATGTCAATATTGTCTTTCATTCTCTCATAGCTGAGAAACGAAAGTATCACTCACATAACAGAGACGATGTAATCGACTCTCTACTCACAGTAAGATATCTGATATTCTGGCAGGTTTAAAGCAATTATTTTCATTATTAATGCAAACAGATAAATCCGGCGTTGCCGGGATTTAACTTGCAGGACAAAGAATTGTCGTTAACATCATGACATAAAAGACTTAAATTAAAGATCAGACAAATTAAATGCACCTGTACTTCGTTTGTTAGACAGGTTCTTGGATTTCTCTTTTACGAAGGAGACTGCAATTCAGCAAAAATTTAAAGAAACGAATAGGCAGAAGATATTCTCTCTATGAAATGCCAAACCCGAAATCTAATCCGAAAGTCTAACCCTAAATTCAAAACCAAAAACTCTAAACTTCTACTCTAAAATATATTTTTCCTCCAGAATCCATAAACGCTGACCCTAAGACATACCCTAACCATAAACCTTATCCTCATTTATTCTAGAATCATATTCCTGTCCTTAACACAACCCTACAGAGAAAACTCCGAGAAAATATTCAAACATGAGCGTGTCCCACTGTGTTTGATCTTCCCCAACAAAGAAAATGAATAAAATAAAATAAGAATTTTTAAAAATGTCTTTATTTGAACTTTTGTATACACGCGTCTTCTGCCTGTGGGAAGGAGACCGAAGTGCGTCAATGGCAATACAAATATCTGTATATATTTATATTTATGTGTGTATCAGTATCTGTTTATACGTATGTCTATCAGTGTGAAAATATACAAATTAAGAAGACATCTAATCGTTTCCCTTATAACTTATATGCTAATAAATATTTATCAGTATGACTCTGTAGAACACAGAAAAAAGCAGACAAGAACTCCTTATTATTTGGTGTCAACATTTTCGTCGCACTAACTGAGACCTGGTCACTGACAATGTTCCTCTCCCTGCAAAGTATATTGCGTGTCAATTAAGTACATATCCGAAACTTAGCTATTTAGTTTTACAGCACCTGTTAAACTTACCTGTTAAACATAGCTCAAGGAACGACTTCAAAGGATAGACGAAAATAACGATTATTGGTTTGAAAACACCAATAAATCTGCTTTCCTAAAATATAGAATTTCTGGTTTGATTTCAGTACTTTTGTTTTCTCTGCTACTTCGTAAGTATGTTGTTTCAGTTTTTGAATGTGAGACTGCTTCACTACACTTCAATTTTAAGTGGGACTATTTTTACACTTGGAGATTTGTCACTCATCATCAAAAAACTTATATATTAATAAGAACAAACAACGTAACTTTAATGACTAGTGAGATTGTTTTGACAAGAACAAGACCAACAAAATCTTCATCATTTCAAACAACAATTATAATGCAATGAATATTATACACCAGCACCAATAATGCTGCAATAACCATGACAACATTCATTAATGTATTCACGATTATGCAAATCGTAGAAAACCCACCTATATTCCAATACAAGCCAGCAATAAATAGACAAACCATCGAAAATAGAAGCAGCAACAGCATTACTGCATGCATACCAAAATCACCATGACAAAACCTAACAGCGTTGCCGTGGTTACATCAACAGCCACCATCCTGATATATATTCAGAATCAATACGACTTTCACGAGATAAAGATCAAGATAAGTTGATTTACTTTAGAAAGCAATAACTCACACAACTCAACAAGTAATGAACCAACAAAATCCAGTTTCTGTCCAGCTCCAATCAAAACAAATAGACCTTGTACTACTAATCAACACGGCAGCCAATCAAATCCCGCCAGCGACATGTTCTTCTCGTGCTAATCATTCCAAACCATTCAACAAGGAGGACAACCAACTCGCTGGACCTAAAACTGAATAACGTATCCATCCAACCAGCCAGTGAGTTCAGATAGTAGGTGGGCCTTCGTCGACGGCGAGTTAATCCCAATACTAAGGTCCATGTGATTCATTCGTTCATATGTACTACAGGGAAGTGCAATCGGATAATTCGAGACTCATTCCTAGGTGATATATATAACGAAATATTTCAACAGCAGATTATTTAAAGCGAAGTTTCACATGCAGATTTTGAATGAAAATGTCAATGCACGTGTTATATATATATATATATATATATATATATATATATATATATATATATATATATATATATATATATATATATATATATATATATATATATATATATATATTCCCTTTTCAAATAGTGATAGGGCACAGATAGTGTGTTAATAGCCAGCTGGAGGAAATGTCTTCCTGAGGCTACAAGCTACAGTTGCAAATATACTTCATGATGTCGTGTTGCTACTGTTTATATCTCGCTCAGAGATTTATTACATACACACACACAGAGACACACACACACACGCACACACACACACACACACACACACACACACACATACACACACACACACACATAAATATGTACTAGTTAATCACTCGGGTCGATGTAATCGACTTAATCCCTTGTTTGTCCCCTCAATGTTTAGCCCCCCGTGGGCAATAAATAAATAATTATTATTATTATATGCTTTCTCAACACAAAACGCATATTAATGTGACGGTCATTCTTATTGTTTGGATTACAGAATTAAAATATGTTTCATTGAAATTTGATGCCATTCATGAATAGTAGAGAATTTATTTATTTTCTGCATTTAGCCAGTTCATGAGGATTTTTACTTTTTTTTCAGTTTGTTTGTCAAAGGCACCAACTGAATTAAAATTTGCATTAAAGCGAGCTCTCTTCTTCAATATTCCTCTCCGGGGTTACATATTTCATATTAATTCATTTATGCAACTTCATTTTACTTCACACGATCTCGACATCTTTTTCTGATTGAAAGAAGCTGAAATTCGTTCATCGTTGTTCTGATTACTGTAGTGAGATCATTGTTTTACCCCGGATTTGTTGCTAATTTGTAAGAAATATTCTGTATTTTTGGCATCAAGGTTTTGAAATATATCACGGAGGACCTATCTTCCAACACTGATTAAAATATTTTGACCGTAACATTTTAGCTGATGTCAGATTTTATGCTGTCACGTTTACTCCGTGTATAATAATTACGACAGTGCGTATTAGTTTCAACATCAAATTTAAATTTTATTTAAGAAATCTGCTTTGATTTTTTCCCCCCATTATCATGACGTTTATTCAAAATGTTCTATTGCTTTGGCTTTGTCTATTTCTGAAGAGTTGCTTTACTTAATTACATGTTTGTATTTTGACATTATTCTTATTTACTTATTACGCTGAGCAGTTTTCACTGGCAGATTCTATGTATTCACTATTTATGCCGTTGTTATTTTGTAGCCACATAGAGAGAAATTTTGTGCATCTACCTAATTTTAAATCTATACGAAGTCAACATTGGCATTGAAAATTATGATGTCGATACAAATTTTACCATTGTAGAATTATATCAATATAATCGAATCTTTCCTCCCCTACATATTGTGACAATATGCACAAAATCTAAAAATCATTATTATGCGTACTTGGAACAACGACAACAGCAGTAACAATAGTTTTGAGAGCAGTACAAGTAAAAAGATTAGTGGTGATGCTTTGTGGAAATATTGTGTGGGATTTTTTTTAACATTTATTTTATGTTTACATTTCATGAGGAAACAAAGAAAAAAAAAGAACGGATTATTGTTTATCAATTTATGAGGTCATAAAGTTTAGAGTCTGTCTCTTTGAAAAATCACAGTCAATATTGTAAAACGATATTTCACTTAAAAGAATATCACACAGTGTTGCTAAAATAAATAAATAAATATCAGAATCAACAGCAATAGGAAATATTGATTTATCAGGAAACAATATTAAAAGAACTGATATATTCCTCATTGTTATTCGTTATTTATATTTGCTTTTGCTGTGGTTTCTTTGCTCTCCATATGTTCTGCTGTATGTTTTCGTCAACCTGACCTAGACACACATCTCATTAATTCGCTTCAAATGTCAAGATTACAAGTATATTGGGCAAATGCACAGGCAACAATGTTATTTAAGTCTTCAATAAAGACACGGCCCAAAATCCGCTTAGATACCGCCGAGAGATTCATTGTACTTCGTGCATTAAAACTTATTCTTGTCACTAAGTAAGATTTATACATTTGCCAAATGTCTATTAAGTTTTCTGTTCTCATTGGCCACATAGGAGACATAAAAATTCACTGAGGCATATTATCCGCTGAATAAATATATGGAAAGAAAGTCATCAGCTCTTATCCAATTCGATGAAGTTTCTGCGAAATACACTAAAGAATTTTTTTTCAAAATCCATACCTAAATCCATAACTACTACTTTTTAATACTTAATATATTTCGGCACAAAAACATATTATGTTACACTTCAAGTGTGTAGCTCTTACTCCATATCCTCGTTCTTATAGTATGTGTTTACCTCGTGAAAGAACAACAACTGCGTTGGTTCGAAAACCACGCTACTCGTTAAGCCATACTAAATATTCCATGATGTCACCGATATTTTCCTTCAAACAAAAACATTGCTTATAGGGCGTGGCACAAAAAAGGTTGGAGACGTTCTTGAAAGCCCTAAATCTGTAAAAATACTGCCAATATATTCGAAACATGGGGATACAATATCACCCTAATTATGAAATGGAATACAGAATAACATTATTTTTGTGCAGTATATCAAAATATAGAGTTTCGTTCCACAAAGGAACAAGAGTTATCCGAATACACACAAAAATGACAAAATTTGTATGTTTAATTTATCGACGACTTTCTCCGTTCTGATGAGGATAAGATATTTGAATTAACAAACATCAAAGCAACTCTCGTGTACTAACATCGATTTAAGCTAAAACATTCGATAATGAATGTTTGACAGAAACGGTTCCAAGGAACATTCCATCTTACCAAATGTGTTAAACGCAACGTCCCGGAAGAAGATATATGAACGTTCTCTTAATATCCGCAAAAGCTAACAATCGCCAATTCAATTCTGAATATTTTAAGCCCTGACAATGTCGTTCACCGTCTCCATAGATTAAGCTGTGATACTGAAGGGAATTACTGGTATCAGTTCTTGTTGGATAGCACAATGTGAAGATTTTCCGAATACAATCGTCTTCTCCGACAATAATGAGGTTTATCACACTTCCAAATAAATTAGCTGATAACATACGATTTTAATTACAAAATATTTGGAGAAGAAGAAGAAGAAGAAGAAGAAGAAGAAGAAGAAGAAGAAGAAGAAGAAGAAGAAGAAGAAGAAGAAGAAGAAGAAGAAGAAGAAGAAGAAGAAGAAGAAGAAGAAGAAGAAAAAGAAGATTGGATCTGATCGAACTTTCAATTTATAATTTTTACCTCAATATAAAATGTATGTTTTAGAGAAAAACTGTTCTATGTATATTGAGTAGAACGCAGCAGGCTCATTGCAAAATAATATATTGTGAGAGAGGAATGCTGCCAACAATTGTTGCCTGTTAAATTGTGTATAGTTTATTTCGTTTTTATTAAGAATGAGTATTGAATATGGTTTTATTCAAAACTACACACAATCTCTATTATGTATATTCAGTCTGTCCAAAACCTGTCACTTTTTTTTCCGCCTGAGAAGCTCTCCTTCACAGATTTGTGAGACGTTTTGTTTTGTGTAAGGACCTCATATTTCTAAACATTTCTGATGTCTGCTAGTGGTGCACAGATTAAAATATTACGTACAGTGCTAGTGTATTTCTAAAGATTTTTGATAATTGGAACTTCAGTAAGCAAATACCCCCTCGATTAGTTCGGGAATCGTGTTCTTTAAATGTCAACTGAAAACATTTCGACGTTTTTTATATTTTTCTCGCCCTAATATAACTGTTCTAAAAATTAGTTATATAATAGCAGATGACCAAATATAAAGAGTATTCTTTACTGAATTGCAGTTAGAAGATGTGGACGTACAGGTTATAAGTGAACGTCTGAGAAGAAATACCTTGAGATGACAAATGCAATCTTCTTGGAACTGGTTGTTTAGTTGGTTGCGTTGCACGAGAACCTAAATGAAGACTGTTTCTTTATATAAATGGCATCAGTATAGCAGAATGGTATATTTTCTTCCCATGTCTACAGACATTTTTGCGAACCTCTTGCGTGCTAGAATGTGTGGCGACGAGTTGGGAGAAAATTTTAGATGCATGATGGAATGATGTAGGATCCCTGCATACTAAAGTAGTGTTCGTGGGATTCTAAGCTCTGTCAAATAGAGAATGGGTTACATTTATAATCAGATATTGATATGGACATGTGTTAACTTTAAAGGTTTTATGTAGACATCATCCCTACGTTTTATATTTTCCTCGCTCAGCTAGGATTTTATACACTCACGCATTTATTAGTAAACTTTTTATAACTGTCGTTTTAGCAAATGTTATAGATTCGAGAGATTTATACTCTTGAGTTGCATGAACGGTCGTGAATTATATTCATATGTTTAAGAGGAATTATTTTCTTCTTATGAATTTTCTTCAACTAAACCTGACGTGTAATGTGTTTTGTGCACTAGATGCTTAATTCTGCATTTTATATGATAATTACACAGGCTGACTAAGAAATCAGACTTGGTAATAAGTTCACTAAGTCTCAGTGACACATCGATGCAATCACCGATGCTAAAATTGAAGGAACCGTATGTTTTCTCTGGAGGTTAAACTACCCAAATTACTTTAGCTGAAATACATTCGTTTAATTCCCTGATTCAATCATTCAATGCAATTCAATCACTCTATAATTCTACGCTCTAAATTGGTTGAATCAACTACGCCTGTCTTCCTGAAACCCATACAAACATTTCCTACATTATTCGTCTAAGACTTTCGCTATTCACAACTCAGCAAATCACGATAAGGATCTAATTTAACGTTGCCAAACATTCACATTAGGAAATCGTAATGAACGAACCCGAGTCAATCAATGACACTGATTACTTTAGACGTTGAGGTTTCTCCTTCTCATATCACATGACCAAGAAGTAATTTGACTTTTGGTGATTAGCGGCATTCATTAATAGCTAGTCTGTTAATGTTACATAGGATCAACGCGGGAGAGATCATATCTCGGCTGGTAACATTTACGGGAAAAGTCAAACGAAAACAACATTTGCCGTTTATGAAATGGTAATTTGTTGTAGTTATGTCATATGAATCATAAGCTCTCCATTTGCATATAAGTTAACTTGCTTTCTGAGGATAAAACTCTAATCATCATACTAAATTTTC
>NC_142934.1:94538578-94578578 GCF_046866305.1 Octopus bimaculoides | reverse complement strand
ACATTAAAAAAAAATGTCTAATATAAATAAACTTTAAGATTAGATAAATAAATAATATTCTCTTAAGAAAGTTAAGTGAATGCGGTAGGAGACGTAGAAAAAAGAAAATAATGAAGAACATATATATATAGAGAGAGTAATATACCCAATGCTTATGTTGGTTGGCTATTTTCCATCCTTCAGCAAATGAAACTCTAATAAGAATAGGCGAATTAATGTTGTGGGTAATCAAATTATTGTGCTCTAAGATTTTTGCCCACACAAAAATTCCTATAACGATTGAAATATCTGCTCCATCATTATTGTTTCACTTGGTCGATCTTCTGCCGATATATGAAGTATTTTGCCAACATTTGTACAACACTTCCGTACTTACTTGAATTAGTTTTCTGTTTTATTTTCTTTCTTTTGAGCATTGCTGCTGCTCCCTGCTCTTCATTATTGGTTTTGTTTCTGCTGGTGCTCTATATGTTGATATTTCTTCTGCTTGGATGTATATACAGTATATATATATATATATATATATATATATATATATATATATATATATATATATATATATATATATATATATATATATATATATATATATATATATATATATATATATATATATATATATATATATTGATATATATATATATATATATATATATTGATATATTGTGCGTTGAACTAAATAGGAATAATCCCGTAGTTCGCTGTTTTTATGTAGTAGTAGTAGTAGTAGTAGTAGTAGTAGTAGTAGTAGTAGTAGTAGTAGTAGTAGAACAAGTTCAGTAACAGCGGTCAGCGTTCGGCTTCAGCAGTTTAATGGCACCGATGCAGCTGATTTTTTTTTTCATTTTGTTGCCCATCCTAAAAAATTAATATTTTGGAGACGCAGTAACATTTCTAACTATTGGAAAAAAATTTCATAACCTTTCGTCCGTTGAGTTATTTCACAAGGAGTATCCAATCTTTATGTTTGGAACCTATAATCAAATTTGGGTATTTAAAAAATAAAATTAATTTTAAAATAAAACTGTAAACACGGAGGAATGAGATTGCTAGGACTGAGGTTGCAGAAGCGTCACGCTTCCAGTGATTCCTTCATTAAATTTAGCTCTGGTCACCATTTCGCGGTTGCGTGTTTCCAAAGGATGGTTCCTTAACAGAGCAGCAGTGCTTGCTGAAGCAAAGCTCGAGAGAGAAGGTTCGATATGTGTTATCTTGCCAAGCTTTTATAACTCTAAATGTATAGAAAGTATACACAGCACACAATAAGATAGAGAAGGGAAGAATACATAGTATACAATACTAAAAATAAAACAAAAAACAGAAGAGAAGTGATACGCCTCTCCTGACACAGTAGGATCTCTACGGATAATCAAGAAAACCCACCGTCCAAGATCTTCTTGAAACGAACAGTAGGTGCCCTCTCCAATTCGTTTTCCCAACTCACATGTGTATATTTTGAGTGGTACAATCCACCCATGCCGTATTTACATAAATTCACTTGAAGGCAGTACATCCCTCTCCACCCTTACAGTCGTTTTCAAGCGAAACTTGATGGAGTTGCTGAGGGCTCTACAAAAGAAGCAACTCTCTGCCCTCTTGCCTTTCAATCTCGTCCACCAGACACCTCTTTCTGCACTGTCACCAAGCAAAACAAAACTGCCTTACTTGCTCGATTAAAAGAAATCGGTGGGATAATCTTCACTGTGGATTCGGCCGACAGACGGATCCGTCTCACACCCGACAGCAGCAGTTCGACACAACCCCACAGATCAGTAATGCCCGGACAGTGAACGAATGCATGCAGAACGGGATCGTTGCTATGCAAGCCCGTGCTTGTAGAGTTTATCTCGAACTGGAAGCAATCTTCGGCAGCACTGCCGGGCCGATGACATCTAAGAATTATCCATGGTGATCCGTGACCAGAAACCCCATCCGAAACAGACTAGTTAATTCATTTTCGTCTACGTCCAGACCTTTCCGAGTACGTCGTCGCACTTCTCCGCCACTAATCCTCTATATATTTCTAAAGTTGAACTTCCACTGTCCCGTTGCCCGAATGGTGATGACTGTGAGAGCCTGAAGACATTCTAGGTGCCAGGTGCCCAACCTCAGACTTTTCTTCACCAAGTACTGCAACTCCGTCAAGGCAACGAGTTGCAGAAAGACGTGCCTCACAAACGGAACCCATACAGGCTCACCGTTCAGAAATCATCGCAGATGGCACGACCTGAGTGCGTGTCATCGCAGCAAATTCCACGGCATCGCTATCCGCTCGTAGCAGACTGACCATTGGAAAGCGTTCCTTCTAAAACATCCAAATAAAGGACGCTCCAGCCTGGTCAATCAGTAACCCAGGAAGGGCATGACAGTCAGCGATAAATGATAATGGAAGCAATGTAGGCATTCGAAATTTCTACTCGACGTTTCAGGTCACCTCTGCCCATTTCTAGATAAGACTGGGTACACTGATCTTGACCTTGTCCCAGTTCTTATCCATCTGGAGGTCGGTACAGAACCAGACCCCAAGCTGTTTAACTTATCCGTCAGACCAACGTCCCACGACGCAGTTCGATGGCATTGAGTTGACTCTCCAGGAGTCCAGTTGCAATACTCTGACTTGTCGATGTTGGTCTTGGCCCCTGCATCCGTTTCGTATTTCTTTAGAATGGTGCTGATCGTCTCTACATCGGTAGCGCCCGACAAGACACGACGGTCAAGCGATAATTGATGACGGGCGCGATATACGCGTCAGCTACCTGTGCACAACCTTTCAAGTACAGCTTTCTCTCTGCCCATTTCTGGGTGAGAGTAATTATCCTACACGTTGCTTCGTCCCAGTTTTTATTCACTTGGAGGTCCGGACCGAACCAAACACTGAGCAATTTAATTGGTCCCTTCGTCCAGCGCCTAACGACGCAGTTGGACGGCATGGATTTGCTTCTCCAGATGCAGAGCCTATAGCACACTGATTTTCCTGGTTAATTGTCGCTCCTGAAACTGTCTCGTAGTCCCCGAGAACGGTGCCAATCATTTCCATATCTTTATGATTTGACACCAATACGGCGACGTTTTTGGCATATGTTGACACGCATCTCTCACGTCCTAGCTCTCGCGGGATGCAACTTACCGCTTCCTGTTTGTGCAGTAGTGGCTCGAGAGTCAGTACGTACAAGAGGGACGAGAGGTGACGACCATGCCGGACCGAGCACATAATGTTTAACGGCTCTGAGAAGTGGCTGTTCACTCTCACCACTAAACAGATGTTGCGGTGCATTGCAGTGATCCGGCCTCTGAATTCAGGCCCAAAACCAGCTACCTTGAAGACTACCGCCAGATATAGATGGGCGAACCTATCGAAAGCTTTAGGCTGATCTAAAGTGACCCCGTGACAGTTTCTTTAGCCACATTTTCAATGATGTATCACATGAGGTGGAGGTTGTCGTGGATGGATTTTTTGAGATGGCACATATCTGTGCCTCCTCTACTAGCTCCCCAACGAGAAGCATCAACCTCGTAGCTAATATATTGGCCAAAAGTTTGAACTCTGCATTCACTAGAGTTATGGGACTGAATTTGTCAAAACAATTCCCCTTGCTCGGGTTTTTTCGCAGCAAATTCACCGCTCGTAGGCTCACAAAACTATGAATTCTCTCATAATGTTGCCAGTCACAGTAAATGTATGCAAAGCCCAAAAACTACATGTGCAAAATCATTTAACACCAGAAATTAACGTACCGGTACCCTACAAAAATGATGACCGTCAAAATAAAGGGCCGGACGTTATTCCTCACGTCCTGTAAATAAAATCAAAAAAGCATAAATGGACACGTGAGGAATATATTTAAGTCCAACACGCTTATATTACAGCGGTACTTGTCATTTTACCAAAGCAGGTGCACCGTTTACCACGCGCCGAAGTGATCGTAGAACATCGTAACATGAAATGTTTTGCTCATAGACACAACGCATGACCTGGTCTAAGAATTGAAACCACGATCAACGCTCTTGTTGCTTCAGGAATCTTGAGCGTGGAACTAAACTTTAGACACCTCGTTGAAAACCCGCCGGTGAAAACGTTTGTTATGATACCTGTCGGTTCTATAAAGTAGTGTACCGGTTGAATTCTGGTGTCGATATAAATCCTCACATTCGATGCCCTTTGTTTATATCAGAAGAAATTATTGATATAATGGTGTGTGTGCGATAATTCCTAGGGCAGTATTTCGTGACATAATTTTACGTTCTGAGTTGAGAAATCTATCACGTGATATTCGAAGATGAGATAATAACTATTGTTATATAAACCCTGGATCTTTCGATAATTAAGAGTCTCCAATAATGTGGTTTGTGGAGATTTGCCTTCATTTCCTCCACAGCAGGCACTCTACAATTCGATTTCTTTTAAGCCATCTCACTCCATAGCTGCACGAAAAGAAATTTTGTACATTTTCTTGCGGATATATTTAGAATATTTTAGACGTTTGAGGGTTTGGAAGCTTAGATGGCATTTTGTTTTGATATGCTTTCTATGTTTGGTTCCACCAATGGATCGCTATCCAACTTCCCTCCTCCTCATCCTACTACTACTACCACTGCATCTAATAATAATAATAATAATAATAATAATAATAATAATAATAATAACAATAATATGTGCGTTTATATATATATATATATATATAAATTTATATATGTGTCTCTATGTGTGTGTTTATATATATATATATATATATATATATATTATTATTATTATTATTATTATTATTATTATCATTATTGTATTTTCTACCAGTAATTACAAATAAAACAGGCTGAATTGCTTGTTTTCAAGGCAGCGCTCTCTGGTCATTCGGTTAGAGGTCAAACACATTTGACCTCTAACCGACCCAAAGGTGCGAAGATTCTTTGTGTCTATGGTTGACTTCCCCACCATCTGCCAAATCTATTTATAGTCCTGTAGCAATGATCTATTCACCAAACTGCTGCTCAACTAGTGCGCCAAACAATGGTAGTGGTGGTGATGCTGATAATGATAAAAATAAAAGTAATAATAATATGCTGCAGCTGCTAATGCTAAATACTACTAACGCTACAATAATACTATAACTACTACTATTATGATAGCACAGGAATCTGAGGCTCAACTACAACCTTTACCAATACCCCACCCCTGTTACAGTTGCGTTGTTGCTGCTGCTACTACACATAAAAACAATAATATCATCAATGATATCAGTGATGATAATAATAATAATAATAATAATAATAATAGTAACAATAATGAAAGGAAACGGGTGGAACCTCCTCCTCCTCCTCCACCTCCTCCTCATGGGTTGATTAATGATACATCTAGTGCTGGTGTCATAATACAAAATACTGGTAATTGCGCAACCTGATAATCGCTACCTCATGTGAGTGACAATGAAGAAACAAAATATTGTGAATAATGAAACTGAAGCCAATGATGGTGACAGTGTTACACCCGGTAGGCTCAGAGATTCTGGTCCGGCTCCAGCCTGTCGATATCCAGAAAGGGGCCACCACACACAGCGTAGATGGAGCAAGCACATTAATGCTGTGGTTATGGAGTGTTACTACCTGAGAAGCCCGGTAGTTGAAAATGGTGCTCAAATTAGTGGTTTTTCAGGTAGGTAGGTGTAAAAGCTCACGGCCATCCTCTTTTCTTGACAGATAACAATCGCTAGCAAGCCCTGCAGTTGTTGCTCCATTTTTTGCAAAGAGATTTAAATCCTCCATGCAAATCAGGTGATTTATATTTTTATCAAACATTTTATAACCTTATTGTACATCATTGAGCAGTTTCGAGAGAGGTATTAAGACTAGACAAAAGAGGAGTGGTGATCGAGATTCACCCTGGAAAATTCCACATAAAATTCTTAAATCTCCAGCATTAAGTGATTCACTGTCACTGTTCAAAGATATCGCTCTCCATGATCTCATACTTAAAAACAAAAATGTTGTAGATGCTATTTTATACATTTCCAGACATTTCTTAATCCAGCTATGTGGTAGGCTATCAAAAGCTTTTTTATAGTCTATCCAGGCTATCGACAACTTTTCTGTGCCAAGATCATCTTATTGGTGAGTAGCTGATCTTTACAACTATAGGACCCACGTTTACATCCTTTTCGCTCATTAGAGAATATACCACTTTTTATTTTAAAAAAAAATATAGGTATATTCAGTTAATAAAGATGTTAGCATTTTATACATTGTTGTTAAGCAGGTTATGGGTTTATAAATTTTGGATTCATTTGTTTCATTATTTTTTGGAAGTAGGAATGTTACACCATTAACTAGCCAAGATGGAATCATACTAGGATGTTGCAAAACATTGTTGTAAAGTTTTGTTAACAGTTCATGGCTCTCTGGGAAGGCATTCAACTAGAAGTTAGGAATTTTATCCTTTCTTTGAGACTTCCATTTCTTTGACGTCCCGAGAGCCATTCTTACATCCTCTACCTTGATATCCTCCCACTTTTGCTCTTCTAAGCAGTCGAAGTTTGTACATGTTCTTATTTTTCTTTACTTCTACTACTTCTACTACTACTACTACTACTACTACTACTACTACTACTACTACTACTACTACTACTGAAGTTAGAAAAAGTAATATATATTTCGATCACTGGTATCTTAAAAGATAGTGAAATGTTTCTATGTGTAGCCGTGAGGGATACTTAAATTGATTAATGTTTAATTTTTATGTGATATTGAAGATGACAGTTGCAATGAGAATAAATTCACCGCTTCCATTACTAAAACGGACAGAAATCCTGCAATGATAAGCTCAACTATTATCAACCTCTTATGAAATTTGTAATCTGCAACATCCCTTTAAAAACATTAACACATATTGACATGAACATCAACAAAAACATTGAAAATCAAGAATATCAATAACAGAACTAAAGTAAATATGATCGCCAATCAGCACAACCAACAAAGTTATGCAAAATTAGCGTGCAGGAAATATTAAAAAATATGAATCGCTTATCAAAAATCATTGATAATCCAATATATAAAACCCAGAATAAAAAAATATATATCTTCATAAAACCTCTCATCAAAGCATTTGTATTACCCACTAGAAATAACAGCCAATTTGCACTAAGCTCAAACATTGTGCTCCTTATAGGAAACAGCAATGCACATTGGAAAATATAATTCTTGATTATTTTTTCAACTAATATGGAAAAGACAATATAATTATGATTTTGAAGCTTTCATTGCATGTATGTTGAGCAGGACTCATCAAGAATGTTGAAAAGGAAGACAATACCAGAACAAATCGCAGCAAGATCATTGATATATTTAGTATACCCATGCTACAAATAAAACAGTACCGTTTTCTTCAACAGCTGGTAGAAGGTCAAAGGTAACGTAATCATGAACACCGGACCAGAAGCAATATTAACGAACATTTTTTTTCGCTAATTTCAATAATCATCCAATCAGGATTTCTTAAAGAAGTTTCAAAATCTTGACAACGACCATTATGACTCCGACAGATGTCAATAGCTGTCATTTGCACTTTGGCATCTGACATCCCTTTGCCTTTAAGTTACTTTAAAAAAATAATAATAATCAACAATTGAACGGTACTTTCAACCAATACAAATATTTAAGACTGTGAGCTAGCGGGACCGTCAACATGCTGGGCAAAATGCTTAGGTGAATATCGTTGGTATTTACATTCTGAATTCGCATTCCGTTGGAGTCAATATCGCCTTTCGTCTTTCGGGGTTGATAAAATAGGCCGAATCTGAGCAATCGAATAACACCATGAAATTTGCTGGATTGTGTCAAAATGTGAAACCGATATTACAGATATTGTAAGTTATCAATAGATAAGTCCAAAATCAAGCAGAGTTGGGATGCTACTCTCTTATTGTTGATTGCAGCAATGATATTAATTAGCGTTATAATAATTGATAAGACGGACTTTCAAAGGTTTAGAAGCGCAACAATTTAAATGTTTTCACATCTAATTGGTTTCAGGACATAAGAAATGTATTCATAAGAAATGTATTCATAAGATTTATTCTGTTACACTATCAGGGGCGCCATCTACAATAAAACGTGAATAAGAGAGAACGAGAGAGAGAGAGGGAAGGAGAGAGAAAAAGGGAATGAGAGAGTGGAAGAGAAAGAGAGAGAAAAAAGAAAATGAAACTGCGTGTAAAGCAGCGATCCATTTCGATATGTTCGTTACACAGTCCTGGCTATGATGATCGAAAATATTCTTCTGACATCAGATATAGCTATAAAAGATCATACATGTTGAAATAAGATCATTTGAGATTGATTTTCTTCAGTGTTTGGATTAAAGATTTTTGCCTCGACCAGAGTAAACTGGATGAGACATACACTCAGCTTCAGACATATCCAGACAATTTTCATAATTACCAACCAGCAATATTGATTGCAACTATATATTTTACAACACAAAAATGCTTGCGAAATCTAAACGCAAGAAAATTGGATTTTTAAAAAAAATGGAAAACTGCAGAGAATCGACAACTCATACGAAAATGATCAATGAATAAAAATTAATTCATTCATTTATCAAAATATTCGAATTTTTTTTTTTTTTTGTGGCGTGTCTTATGGTGGGTTGAGATTTGTTACTACTATTGGTAAATGGTTTAGTTGATGACTTATATAACCTTAGGACTTTCAAAGATGTCGATATTCTGTAAGTATATACGCATATGTGTGTGTGTATGTATGTAAGAGTGTATGTACGAACAAGTACTTACGCGTATGATTATATATATATATATATATATATATATATATATATATATATATATATATATATATATATATGTATAAATTTAGATAAGATCTTTGACGCTAGTATCCATACATATTAAAGTTTAACCAAGGAGATAGATTCATAAGGAATTTACTATAGACCTCTGTGGACATATTTTCGCTATTTTGGTAACGATTACATGTTTTATCTTACCAATGTATTTGGTAGATATCATTATATGAGCATATATATATATATATATATATATATATATAAGCGCACATGTATGTGTTTGCGTGAATGTCGTCTGTACATAACTTACGTATATATAATGGATATATAGTAATCTAACTGCATTAAATACTTTAATGCGCTACAAAATATAAAAGGCTCTAAAGTCAGAGTATTATATTTATGAACATACACGTAGTGTTATGTAAATAACGATGGCGGTGTACGTTATATAGTGGGATAGTTTTATACTTAATTAACGTTATATAGTTGCCCCAAAAAGGTGAACATTTTGGCATAGACGTATATATACTGTGTGCGTGTCTGTGTGTGGGGGTTGCCTGTACGATTGTACAATTCTGACTAGTATATAGAAGTAGCACCTTTAGGATAAGGAAATTTTTCTTTTATAAGGTTCCTCATTTCTCAGATATAGCATGTCAGAAGCCTTACTGTGATAAGTAATTTCCACTGTTCTTTGGTTTTCTCTCGTATAAATTTCGTATTGTTTTCAAGTTATTTTTTTTTCCACTCCTGCGTCTTTGGTTAATATTTAGAATTTTCTGAATGTCAGCAACACATTTATTCTTTGGCTTCTAGTGGGAATGCTATATGATAGATGCATATAGTTGCAAGGAGAAGACAGTTTTGGATTTCTTTTACGCGCATATTTATATTATTTCGGCATGTTCTTGGCATTTACTTGCATTTTCTACTTTCAGATAACTTTTCTTTCCCGGTGTTTCCTTTACCTCATATGTCTATGAACGTTATGGCTATTTGCAGATACGTTTGTGACATCCATGCGTAGGTGAAACAACGACAGAACACTAAAATCCCTTTATGCAAAATGACTTCCTTGTCACCTCTGTGATGGATTCAATCCATCAAATCTACAACGATATTATCAATGTTTGTCTGTTTTATAAATCGGATAAATAAACAAACGACCGCAGATTAAAATATTCCGTGTTATGTTGCCCACTTATATTGCGTCTTCGAGACCCAAAATGTGGAACCTGCTTTTGTAAAGACTTTAAGAAAATAACAAATAATTACTAGGAGTGATTGAATTTAACCACCAAACAAATAGCATATTTTTTCTAGTTCTTATAATTCACTGTAATTCGTGTGTGTGTGTGTGTGTGTGTGTGTGTGTATTACAGTGAATTTATAGGGATATATTTCCTGGGTGGATAACGCATAAGCTCTCAGTCAATTTGAAGTTAACCGCTAACCGCAAAGGACCAAATGGACGGATCCTGATGAGTCTTCACCAACAATATTACAATGTTGCTTTTGGAAAAGGGAGCAGTGGAGATACCTGTAGGTCAGTATTATTTGCTGTATACAACTATAAAGTAAATTTTGTGGATGTGCAAGACTCCTTGCTATTTCTTATTATTTATTATTGAGCGAGAGAGCAGTTCATGCCATCAAAGTGACGCTGGGGTAAAATATACGAAGCCCATTATACCCATCATGACCGCCCATCTGATAAGGGTACACCAGGCACATGCATCACAACCATATGTGCGCGATATGGTGATCTCATGTCAAGATAAACAGGTGGGGCCTAGTTAGAATTTTCTTCAGGTCGAGTAGCCCATCCCACTCAAAAGGTCCCTGAATAAGGTTTGTTTAAGGATGTTGAGCAAAACACCCATGTTTCCAAAGGTGAATTATTCAAACTCCAAAGAATTCCTCTCGACACATGGCTATGATTCTCCCCACTACTTCTGCTCATGATCAGAGATGCGCATACTGTCAGCCACCAAGTGACATGCTCAACTGGTTAAGGTCAAACAACCAGACATTATTATTATTATTATTATTTTCATTATAATTTTCTTTCAATTCCGTTTCCATTTCTTGCCGAGTGTCTTCCTGACACCTAGGGCAGAGGAACGTACTGTATACATTGGTAGGCTATTAAAACAAGCACACCAGATTGTAGAATATCGTGTGATAAAGAAAAAGGGGTAGAAAGACAACGAGAAAAAATGTAAAAAATGAAAATAAAAAAGTAAACAAGGAAAATAAAGGGGAAAAGAGAAAGAAAACTCACAGCGACAAGGTTCTTCTCAACATGTGTGACGTAACAGTTAAGACAATGTTTTGCACTTCCTGCATGAATGGTAAACCAGGGATCATTCTTAAATAATTTTAATGTACTTTTTTTCATTATTCCAAATACTACTACAGTAACTGGTATTGTAACCGTGTTGAGATGCCACATCTTTTCGATTTCGATTAGGAAATCTTTATATTTTCTGAGCTTATCAAATTCTTTTACCGAGATTTTATGGTCACAGGGTATGCTCAAGTCAATCAATAAACATATTTTATTGTTTTGGTCTTTCATAACAATATCTGGTTTATTTGCTTTGATGGTCCGGTCTGTACAAACTAGGAAGTCCCAAAAGAATAGTTACATTTTCTCTCCCAGTTACAGCCTCAGGATGGTTCTTGTACCATTTGTCAGCAGTTTTGATTTTATAATGCCGACACATTATCCAATGTAGATATTGGCCAAATCTGTCATGTCTTGAATCATACTCTACAGGTGCTAAAACGTTACATCCAGAGATTAGGTGATCGACTTTATCTATCCCATTGTTGCAGAATCTGCACTTTGGGTCTACTCCATTTTTTTCATCATATTGGCTTAATAGTTCCGGGTCAAAAAGATCTGATCTTGGGCAGGCAAGGTAAATCCTTCACTCTCTGCCTTTAGCCCTGAGTTCCATTATCACTGATGGGTGTGTATCTGGTATGGTTGGAGATTCGTATTGGCATATGGTGCTTCAGGACGTTTTAAATCACAGGAGATATTTTGAAGATATCCAGCGATTACAAGAGGCACAAATGCGATATGCAGTCGAAAGCCTTCTTATAATGAACCCATGCAGAACTGAGATTTCTGCGTTGGTTATGACTGTTCTCAAGGATAATGCGATTGATTACGAGTCTCATCGGAACTTTTTTTGTTCAGTGTGGAAATATTGTTCTGTTCCATATATTTGTGCTTTCTCCACGTTAAAATGTTATACATGGTAGATAGACATGTTATGGGTTGATAGTTTTGGGGAAATTTGGTTTATTTATGCTTCGGGATTAGGTACGCAATACCTCTTGCTAACCAAACGAGTGTTTTCGAAGGAATTCTCATAATGTTATTGAATAGCTGGTCGAACTATCGTTGTGCGCGCGGATGTGATGCGACTCAGAAATTTGGCAACTTATCATTACCAGGAGTTTTCCACATATGAGCCTTCGCGAGAGTCAGCCTTAAGTTTGCTATTGTGATGTCTTCCCATGCTTGTTCTAGTAAGTTTTGGTAGGATTCTTCTGTGTGTCTAACTCAGTCTTCATTTTCATTGTAAGTCCTTTCATCACTTCAGATATTTTTCCAAGAGTTTTGAACTTTTTCTATAGTAGGGGGCTTTTCAACGGTTATTTTCTCCTTCCCTATTTCTCTGTAGAATGTTTTCGCATGGGATTATTTTGCTTGTGAAATTTGTTTCTGCGATATTAAGCATCTATGGCAATGTAAGCGCCATAAAGTCCAGAATCTCTGGAAGCGAGAAAAAGCACGACGTCACCATCCAAACAAAAATCATGGTATTCCAAACCGTCGCTCTTTATACCCTCCTCCACAGCTCTGAGAAGTGGGTGTTTTATCGAGGAGATTTGCAGAAAATCGGACGTTTCTCACAACACAAACATCATGCAATCATGAGAATTCGATGAAAAGTGTCTGCTCTTGGTCGGACTGCCGAACAATAAAGCCACTGGGGTACGGCACCGCCTCCGATGCACGTGATACCTCATACGTGTGTCACAAACGATCCTACTCCATTGACTGCTCTTTGCGGATTTTGACCTCAGACGGCAGACCATGCGGAGCCTCAAATTCCGACTCCGAGACCAGCCCCAATCCAACTTTCTCCGCTGCTCCTCTGGCACAAATACCTGGGAGACAATCGCCAAGGACCACTCGAAGTGTGAGTATGACATCGTCGAGGGAAACTACCTCATGGAAAATGTCAAGAGTCAGAGATCAGACGTGATAGATGGGAAGAACTATAATTTACAATTGACAATGTATGCATTACTTTCTAAACTCATTCTGCCAGAGATGGGACAAAAGAAACAATGTAAATATTTTGAGTTCCATTATTGATGTGAATATGTTAAAGCAGTGGTTGTATCCTTTATGTTGGTAATCTATGCGGTCATCTAAACCAGAACAGTTTCTTTCATCCGATGTACTGCTTTCATTAATTAATTAAAGGTGTCGCTTTTAAAAGGTGAAATGAATTAACACCTGCACGTCTTCGTTATTCATTTATATATATATATATATATATATATATATATATATATATATATATATATATAAACAAGCAAAAATCCATCGCAATATGGAATATATATACCTCTGCTATCTATGCTATATCAACTTTCGTTCCAACGTAAATTTCCGGATTATTCACACAAGGATTACTTTGCACGGATTTCTACACGGATATTTACCACTGGAATGAAACTACACTTCAAGTACTGTTCTCTCTTTTTTCAGCACATCATACTCTTTACCACTTCATACTAAAAATATCCGCCTATGGATATAATAATAGATTACTTTATTTTTTCTGTCTCCGATGAAGGGAAGTACTGGATCTTCCCAGAAACAGCTGTAAGACTCTATCCATAAAATTCTTCAACCTTACCTTTGCTCTCTTTATCTTTTTGTTTTTATATATTTACATATACACACGCTAATACACGACTTATAATACCCAATCCTGTTCATACAACCACTGGGGCAAATTAATCGGTATACAACACTTACTCGGTATTACCTGTGTCCTCCTGGGTTTGGTTAAATCCAATACCCTCCTCAGCCTTATATATATATATATATATATATATACATACATATATATATATATATATATATATATATATATATATATATATATATATATATATATATATATATATATATATATATATATATATATATATATATATATATGGTTAGATACATACATACATACATACATATATACATACATACATACATACATATACATAGGCACACACACACACATATGTATAGTCAAATAACCACAAAAATCTTGCATTTTTCATAGTTGACTTTCTTTGAGTGAGTCGTCGCTTTCTTTCACATTACGCAGTTATTGAACACTCCTTGTAATTCTCTTCTATATTCGGAAGTATATCCATTTCGTTTGTTACTCGTTTGTAAGTTTGAAATCTTATGTATGTAGGATTTTAAGATAAAAGTTGTCAGACAAATGTATAATTCAAATGACTTTCCCGATAACAATTAGCAAAGCTGCTGTTTATCTACACTTTTTTGAGAAACATATAAATACCATATATTCACAGATTGATTACTTCACGTGTAATATGATTACAAGCAAGAAATGTGGCGGTGTTGAAATACAGACTAATATTGGTATGTTACCTACATTCCCTAAAGAATAAATTACGTCAAATTCACACAGTGAAACAAAGTCTAGTGTGAAAATAAAACTTTATTAAATAAAAGAATCAAACAACATTATTTGTAAATAAGACTCAATTTGCAAGTTGATTACTGGTATAATGCATAGATTTAAAATTGACTGACACATTGAAGAAAATAGGAATGACTGTATGCATTCGTGTGAGAATGTGTGTGTGAACGAAATTTCCAAATTGGTCTGACCTTAACTCTACAGTTTTGATGGGAATTACATATTGCACCATATGTTTTATAAAATTCAAATATCTGATGTAGTAAATACTGTATCTATTTATGTTGATAGTAACCATATGAGTTGTACTTACTTTGATTTGATGAATATGTAGCTGCCTACATCATAGAAACCATCACTTTCCTTTCTCTCTCTCTCTCTCTCTCTCTCTCTCTCTCTCTCTCTCTCTCTCTCTCTCTCTCTCTCTCTAAATGCTCTGCACATCTAATCTATAAGTACCATTTGGAAACTGGAGACAATATCATTGTCTTACCCCTGCCGCAAAAACGGCTTGCTTTGCAGCAACATTTGGAACGATTCTTCATGTAGTTGCTATTGCTGTGATTGCTCTGTGTTGGAGGTGCTTCATTTCCGCTGGTAAAATATTTGTTTGTTCTATTGGAAATACTTTGAATTTGCTTTCAAATGCTTAGACGTTTTTTTCAATAAGGACTCCTATAACTTTTTATGAAGTCAGTGTGATTAAATCTAAATCATACAAGGCACCTCTGTAACAAGAAGGAAATTCACGAAATGGTAAAATTTTAAGGATTAATATCATGGTCAAATAAAGAATCACGTCAGCTATATTATATGCAGTGCCAGATAAGGGAATACCTCCTTAGGCAGAGACATTGAATAGTGGCTATTCCTCTTGCCACACCTCAATCATTGGCGAATTGTTTGCCATGGCGAGTAGTGGTAGGAAACAAAGAAATACGAGAAAACAACGACAAGAACAACACTAGTAACAACAATAAATTCAACACTAGGAACTAAAACAAGACAACAGCAGCAATAAGAAAAACAACAGCAGGAGAAACTGTAGCAAGATCATCATCAGCAGCAAAAACAATAACAGAAGCTACAAGAATAAAAAAAACGATGAGAAAAAAATAAGTAGTGAGGAGAAATCACAATAAGGCAATAATCCACTGGTATGGCAGCGAAGTGAGAAAATACTTCCCCCTCCTCCTATAGAACAAGGAGAAGGTTCATCTAACTAATTAGCACAAAATATGAAATCGAATTTGAAAATACAGCGGCAAATTTGGCACCTCTGCTCGGAATACGGTGCTGTATCAGTGCGTGACAGCAAATACACACATAGAAACAAAAGGACATTCTGATTTGAAAAGACCCCTGAAAGATATATGGGAAGGGGATAGAGCATTCGATAAGGGCAAGGCGTTTCGGGACAATGCGTGTCCTTCTCAGGAGAGGATCGCATTTGTTGAGGCTCTACAAAGATCACATAGGTTACAAGAAATTCATATTTTATTCAATATATCTTAGAAAGGAGGATATGTAACGTTAAGCTTGAGTGTGTTCCACGAAGGATGGATAGCTTGTGGTCTTCGCTTGTGTTGTGCTGGAATGTAATGACACAATATTCAGTATATAACAAACTGAGTAGGAATTTGATTTGAAATCACAGGGTAAAACGTTCTCCAGATCGAACCGGTAGATATGTATAAGATAGAGCGTTGCATTACATGCAGACGTTGAGGAGAGAAGGCTAAAATACCAGTTGCACGGTGTTGTAAATCACTTAAATGAATTTTGTCAATAGCATACACGACATCCACCACCAACAACAGCACCAATTAGACGTAAAAGCAGCATTAGCAGTGAAGGTAACAACCGTAGACAACTGTAGCTACAGCATAGACAATTGTAGCTGCAGTTCTGACAACAACAAAATCAATAATATCAACAATGACACTAACAACAATAACAACAACTACAGAATCAATACTCACTAGCCAGGAAATATTTCAATTCTAATTCTCTCCCTTATTTTCCCCTTCTGTCCTCTCTTATTGACACAGGCACGGGCACACAGGGAAACACTAGCGAATACACATGCATTGGGTCTAACTGACGTGGAACAACCGTAAAAACCTCACTAAAACAGACAAAAGATAGCTGCTGGAAATGTTTACGGTACATCATCATCTAAAACAGCTAAACTTAAGTGAAAACAGCCGCAAATAGCACAATCTGTACAGTTGGTCGAGGTTCACATTACGTGCAATGATATGTTCTGGGTCTGTATCTCTCCCAAGAAAAAAATTCTGATGACTTATTAAGGTCACACAAATGATCCAGTATTGCAGTTTGCGCAGAAAATGAAGACAAGAAGACTATATGTACAGACCAGAAAATGTAGCTGATACGTACGTCTGAGCAAGCGAAAGAGGTGCAGATTCAGATGTTTGAGAGGCGAAGACGCGGGGCAAACCACGAAAGGTATAGGTTCAGCAGCGTCTCTTTGCAGCTTTAAGAATGTCGGGAAATCTCGTCTCATTGTTGTGACTACGTATCTGATGTATCCGACAACCATTAGAAAATTTCCTAGCATATGTTGTGGTACTGGACGATGTATAAGTGTTGCAGACCGTTGCGGTTGGGAATGAAATTAAAAATGAGAAAATATTTCAAGCAGAAGCAGATTGCGTATAGAATGCTAAGCTTGAGAATATGCCCTCTGCAGTGGCGACCAAATCATTTCTATGGTTCCGAAGAAAAACAATAAATTGCTTGCTATTATGTGTAAGTTGGAGGATATTGCAATTATTGGATGATAGCAGGGTGGATACCACTATCTAGAAGACCGGGAATAAAAACCTTTCCTAAAAGTCAAATTGGAGGCTTATAGACGTACCTGTGTCTATACTTTGGATTAATATACAACCATTCATGACTCAATCGATCCATCACCGAGAGCCAGACGTAATTTAGGATATAAGATTTTCCAGACGGGTAACCATATTTCAGTTGGAATATTAGTCAAAACCACATATTGTAGGTTGTGCATTTCAAACAATGGGATGTAAAAATCTGTAGTGAAATTTCGAAACCTTATTCTCGTCATACCAATGGATGGCATCGTTTATATTTTACACTGACGCGCCATATACGATTATCAATATTGGTTTTATATGATAGTTGGAAATTTACATGCATTTATGTGCATACAAGTGTGTGTGTGTGTGTGGAAATGTTTGTGTTGTTTATAGATATTTGCTTTCTACTATATCTTCTGCTCACATTATGATTGTGGTGCTGCATTCTATTTTTTTTTTTTTGTTCCTTTCATGGATTCCTTTTATCTCTAAACCATGGATTTTACGAGAACTTTTTGGCTCCAGAGAGCAACATGGGTATTCGATAATGCAATCATTGTAGACGAGCAACTAGATTAAATATTGGAACTAATTCCGGGAGATGTAATATTTTTTCTGTTTTTTCAATAGTTTTGTTTGACAGGAATTTTCAGATACACATATATATACATACATACATATATGTATATATATATATATATATATATATATATATATATATATATATATATATATATATATATATATATATATATATATATATATATATATATATATATATGTAATAACATGGTCTCATGCACAGACACACACATACACACACATATGTATGTATGTATGTATATAATGTTTATATATGTATATATATATATATATATATATATATATATATATATATATAGAGAGAGAGAGAGAGAGAGAGAGAGAGAGAGAGAGAGAGAGATGCATGCACCTATCTGTGTTTGTGTGTGTGTATATGTGTGTGCGTGTTTGTTAAACATACGCAGGTTCATTTGGCTAATATCAAAATAGACGATGCAGCAATTAAATATATCTATATTTATATTCTTCACTGTCTTTCCTCCTCCATGTCTACGGTTTAATGTTTGCGCATTTATGTTATAAAAAAAATATGTGCTAGTCTAACATACATCGTAGATAGCTTAACTTTATTATTATATTTATATGTTTTGCTAATCTTGCTTCTAAATTTGTGAATCTGTCTGCTTCCCCGTGTATTTCTTATCGATTGTGCACGAATTACATTTGTGAAATGAGTAACTGGTCATTTTATGAGTATAAATCTTGTAAATCAGTTTTCACTATCTGCTACAATAATACAAGACTACGGTGTCCTATACCAAGAGATGGTTAGGCGAATGTAAATTGTATATTTCAATACACACAATTTTACGCACCTGAGTCTGTCTGCTATGAGAATATGCATACCTACCTTTTTAGGTTTGTTTCTTTTGGAAACATTTAACATACAACAGGGAGAACCAGGAATATTATTTATATGCAATGGAATTAAAGAGCTCATCAAAATTCAGTTCAAATTTCCATAACAGTGATATACATCGATGCGAACCTGAGGTAAATCCCAGGAAATTTGAGATACCTGGGTTGTGGACTTAAATCAAAATATATTTACATCTCTCTCAGTCTCTTTCTCTGTCTGTCTCTCTCTCTCTCTCTCTCTCTCTCTCTCTCTCTTTATATATATATATATATATATATATATGTGTGTGTGTGTGTGTGTGTATGGTATAGAGGAAATGGCTGATGTCAGTTGGGTGTGTAGTAGGAGTATTTCCGGAGTAGCGCTCGACCCGAGTACGTACTTGCTTTTCAGCCGCTCCACTACTTGCTTGACTGCATTTGTTCTTTTTCTATCATCATTTTTCTCCTTGAGATGCCTGCACCAGATACTTTGCTGTGTATCAACTGTTGCATCACATTTGGTTTTGTCCTCCACTGTAGCAATAATTCTTCATCCCTAACAAAATTAAATGGAAATCTGAGATTGATGCTGCTGTCACACTGCCAGATGTGGATGAAACCTTGAGGCAAGCACAGATATCTGCGAATGGGGCTGCTCACTCTTCACTCTACAACTCTCATGCGAAATGAATAATCATTCAGGGACCAATGTATTCTTGAGAGGATCATTTTCTGGTAAACCTAACCCTACAAAGTTTATTGTAGTCTAGTGATGTCTACAGACTTCAGCCAGCGTCCAAATCTGTTTCCAGATTTGCTCATGGCGATTTCACTGAGTCACTATCTTCGACATTGCAGCTGAAGAAATTCTGTATACTTTTCACTGAATTCTGTGTGGTAGACGGAATCTAATCTGTCTTCACCTTGGAGCAGGATTATTGGTGATTTTTCTGGAAAATCATGCCATTGGGCTTTGCAGCTCTTTTACGTAATGAGAAACACAGTATCCATGATGTTAGAGTTTAAGCGGTCTAAGTGACATCGAACCGTAGGCATTACAAGTTCAAGTCACACCGCTACCAAATCGTTTTTCTATGATGTTTTGTTTATGTGCTCTGTCACCACGCGTGTGTGTTCCCGGCAAGCAAGGTGTGCCTTCTCTCTGTGTGCCTTCTCTCTAACCTGAATAAGATGATAGCCAATTCGTCCGTATTCTCAGATGTTTTCTCTTTGGGTACATATAACCCTTCAGCATTACTCCGTCATTTGGCAACCTTCCTTCTGAAAATCACCTTCACGGCCCACAAAACATTCTCTCAGGAAGAGGGAATTATTCCAATCAAGCTATCATTTCCTGCGAAAGTGTATATGCACATCTGCATCTTTAGTGAAGTGCAATGACATCTGTTTCCTCACTCTAATATAAATTAGTAAATATAAATGAAATTATCAACATTTTAATATTGGTCACCAATGTAAAATTGATTGCTGCGTAAATATATATAATATTCATCTGATATTGGATTCTTATATCAGCAGAACGTCATATATTTGTAACAGATGGGTATAGTTGTTTTTTTTTTGCATGTAACAATATTCAATATCAGTTATTTCTATTATGGCGTATCAATATTTCACTGTACCCTGCATGAAGAACTTAGATTGCAGCTATCTGCAACATGCATAAACAAGACAAAAGTGAAATATTACGTGTTTGAATAATGTTCTGATAAACAAAAAATGAAAAACAGAGAAAAGACACATAGTTTCAGCAATTTTCCTTTAGCACAGATATTCAGTACTTTCATCGGCATTTCACAGATATATCATTTTTCTGCTGGTACTTCTGATAAATTGGCGAATGTGCGTTTGAAGTCTTCTTCCATATATTTCAGTTAAGTGTCTGCTAAGGAAAGACGATATCAAATGGCAAAAATACATCACAAATGCATTGCTATCCGTAGGACGGTGTATTGCAGTAGTCTTATAGTATAGGAACTCCTTACACTTGGTTGAAATCAATAAATTCTTTAATCCAATAATATAATAAAAACATCTTAAATTACCATTTCCTGCGCCAGAATGGTATGTGCCATCGGCAATTTTCACCACCCTCACGACTCGTTTTATATTCATAATCTAGTATATTTAAATAATAGTCATTTACGAAAAGTGCAACGAAGCTCGCGTTACTACGTATATTTGTATAGATTTTGAAGGCCATTTCATTTGAATCATTCTTGGGTTTACGAGTCCTTGTTGCTGTTACTGCTAATTGATCTATCTCATCCATGCAAACAACCAGTGATTCCAAATGGTGATGGAGAATTAGTCACGTCAGATGATGAGTAATGTAATAAAATGCTTAAATCTACTGAGTAAGATACCTTATCAAAGATTAGGACGTTTTTGGAAGGAAAAGAATATTTCAGTTTGGGATGAAGATATGTTATAATATAAAGGAAAATTATTTTCCCTAACTTTTTTCAAGGACATCAAACTGGTGTTCAGCAATGAAATCGTATATTTTTTTTAAGCTACTTATCTGCAATATGAGTGAATAAACATACAGTAAAAATAATTATATTTTCATATTTTAGTTTAAAATCAATAGACGCTAATGTAGTGCAAATTATAGTTTAGCAAATTATTGGTGCAACCTATAATTAACGAATAAGGTATGAAATGATTGTTTATTATCTAGAGTTTGCCATATACTAACATCAATTCTGGTGCAAACTTTGTATCGAAATAGCAGATCATTTATTAGTTATAAGTGATGCATCAAACATACATGTTTTGGAACAGCAAACTAATTATAGCCAAGAATATACCAAATAATTACAATAAATTTTGCATTGGCCTCAGTAACTTATAATTCAATTAATGGAGTCAGCTAGGTTGTATATTGTTTAGCAGTATGTATTATTTTGATGGAAACTCGCAACATTAAGTTTAAATTTGAAACTAGATTACACTCTGAATATTTGTTCAAGGATTTAACAAGTTAAGAACTCAAAAATTTAAATGAGACTGAAATTTGATCTTGTATTATTTTTTGTCAAATACTGAAAAGTTTGGGATTAAAATGCTTCTGAGAAATTGCTAATTTTCTAAATTCCAGTTGGAAAAAATTAGTCAGGATCAATACTTTTACTAATTGTGTATATGTTGCGAGCTGCTGTGTAGGTAATAATTCATAAACCCGCCTCAATAGAAAAGTGTTGTTCGAGAGGCTGGGAATACTACAGAAATATTATAATGGGTAATGAAGATATATCCACATTTGAATATTTGTCGATAAACAACGGTAGTATTAGTTATGAAACGAGCGAGTGAATGAAAGATAAAAGACAAATGTGGTTGAATTTATATTAGGTGTGCTTAATGGAAATAACCAATTTAATATTACACTGGGTTTTTTTATGGCGATTTTGTTTTTCATAATTTAAGTATGCTATATGAAATTTAGCACGCAAATGGTAACGCGAAAGAGCTATATATTTTGACTTTTGTAGTATTATTTCAATAAGTGAATAATCATTCATTTTTGTCAAAATTGAGTAAAATATGTGTGTATGGTTGAGATAAAGTAACCAAACGAGTTAGCTTACTGTGGAGTTTATGAAAACATCTTCACTTATTTCATTTCTTTGTTTTTATTATTCTACTGCATACTACAACCTAATAATGAAACGGTTTACTTCCTTGCGGCAGGAAAATATGCAAAAAGATTGGTAATATCAAAATTACAGAAAATGTATTAATCTGTTTATTTTCAAGAATACTGTGGGGAGCATATATGTGGAAGTCTATTCTGTCAATGAAAATTGTTTTCTGATAAGACTGTATTATCAATAGAAATCAGTTTATTATCATGTCCTTAGTGCCTCATTAAAATCTAATTCACTGACATATTCAGGGGAAGCAGAAAGAATAGTTCATGGATAATATCTATAGCCATGCTCCATCAACAGAATTACACGAAGAACTCCGAAGTAAATTTGTTGTAAAGGTTATTTCAGTTTTGATTGTCTTTCAAAATTGAAAAGAGATCATAAAATGCGCACTAGAATCAAATACCAATTAATTCTGGGTGTGTGTCTGTGTGGGGCAGATTTAGCATTAGAGGCGTTGGTAGGTGTTTTGAGTTCTGAACATGGTGTATGATGCATTATCCTCTCTAATAATGAGGTAGATCGGAGAAAGATTAAACTAATTTTTTTTTCAAATATAACAAGAACCCATACAATTAATTTTAAAACTAAAAGATTAATAGAAGCAATACAAAAAATAATGGAACAGAAATATTGAGGATTGAAGCATTTTGAGCGGGGCTTCATTGCATTCCGAATGTTTAAGAGGTTGTTTTAAAATTAGATGATATTTGTTATCCCTTAATTGCAGAAGAGGACTTTCTAATTTAAGACGTGCTACCAATTATAGCACAGCTTATGTGTCAATTAGACAATATGAATTTTATGCAAAATTTTAATCGTTAACATCATGATAAATATGATCTGGAATGTGTTCTTCAAATCAATAATGTTCTCATTGTCCTTAAGCAGGTAATCTTCATCTTCATTAGGTAGACTTATGCGCCCTCGCAATGAACGACACATGAGGCAAACAAAGAACTCCAGCAAATCTGGTCAGCGACTTCGAACTTTTTCCATAGCTTCAGTTTTCTCACCTGAAAAACAATCACTTGCATTTAGAAAACGAACGGTAAATAGAGCAGTCACCCATGACTGCTCGCTGCGATTCATGAAGTAGTATAGTGTGCCCGACCTTCAGTCACGGACACCTATTCGTTAGACTTTTTGTGACGCTTCTACATTTGCTGTTGACCGTTGCCGCCGTTCCTGCCCTAGTTTTTAGTGTAAATACTACCACCTGATATGCTTTACCTCGCCAGATGTGACAGTGCATCGGACAGAGTAACCTGACGTTAGTACATATGAGCCAGCGACGCACGCCACAGTATTTCTACACAGTTATATAACACAGCTCTTTGAAGATGGTTCTCATGGAAGTTTTGACTAGCTGTGGTGCGGATGATTACAAAAGCGATGAGGATTATGGTGGCACTAGAAGTACAAGTAACAACTGTAATAGTAAGTATAATAATGGTAATATTGGTTTCAAATTTTGACACGCAGTCAGTTATATGTGTGGAGGGGGCAAACTGATAACATCGACCCCCCACCGCTCAGTTGGCATTTACCCCGAAAGGATGAAAGTCGATCCTGGCGGTGTTTGAACTCAGAACGTAAAGATGGACGAAATACTCCTAAGCATTTTACCCGGCGAGCTCACGATTGTAACAGATTGCTGCTGATCTAATAATTGTAATATTAGTCATAGTAATAGTAATAATGCTAAAACTAAAACTAGTAACAATAAAGATTTCATTAACAACGAAGTTTTTACGAAAGAAGCCATGATGGTACATCTAGGTTCAGTGCAATACAATGAAAGTGTATAAAGACTTAACTAAAATAAAATAAATGAGCCAAATGACTCCCCCAAAAGATGTGTAGAATCCAAAAGCAGCGCATGGAAACCCCCAAAGGAAAATAGTCGCGCAGGCAGTTAGAGCAAAATCCTCCTCCTCCTCCCCCCCCCGCCTCCTCCTCTTTCTCCTCTTCCAGCAAACTAAGAGAAGACACGTCCACTCTGACAACTATCACCTTTTTCATCCGCACTCATTTCCTTTTTCAAGCAAAACATGAAAATATTGACGGGACTTTGCCAAAAAACTTCCTCCTTTAGGCTGGTCCACCACACAACGTGTTTTGCTAATACAACCAAACGGATAAACTAGCATTCCCAGTTGGATGAACATGTCCCTTCCAGAGAAAGTACAAGAGTAGGCAATCTAGTTCAGTGAGTTGTGAACTCAAACGAGGCAGGAATGTTAGGTGGAGATATATGACAGGGGTTATATGAGCGCTTTTCTCTCCTATCTGGCCTTCTATGGACAGCTTTCTCTCGGTTCATTTTTGGGGTTATAAACGCTCGTCACCCCCTCCTAGTTCTTCACTTGAAGATCAATGACAAATATGTTGATATGATGATGTACTATTCAATGCACGACTACCGGGAGAGGAATCCATGTGCATTAAAATATGTAATATAGGACCTCTTCAAATCTCATCTGTATTAAAATCCCATATTAATTAGAAAACTGTCATCTATACCAGTGACATAATTGTTATAACGTAACCCATTGTATTAATAGACTGGAATGATATTTGGTTAGCTTCCGTTAAGCATAGCACAAGATATTTTCGCTGTTACAAAAATGCAATGTAGGAGTACAATAGTTTCATTTCAGACATAATGCCAGATAATATGGAAGAAACCGGGCGTGCTTTCTATTGTATTCTATTAATGGCAATAACGTAGGAATTATTGGTCCAATATTATTAAATGACAAAAAGGCTGTGGATAAACGAAGTGGAAATCTAAATAGTTGCACCGGCTTAGGTATTCAATTAAAATGTGATAGCAGAGCATAATTATATATATATATATATATATATAAAATATATAGTTTTAGGGAAAATAACCAATTTTCAAGAACTCATCGATGAAAATACACATATAGAAAAATTAATAATTAAAAGAACAATAAATGAGTATAATATAAAGTAAAGTAAATATCATAAGATAAATATAGTATAATAATAATAATAATAAATATAATAAGGCTTAATTTAATTTTAATTTTTTATAAATTGATTTTAATTGAGTTTTTACCTGTAATTTTGGATTTTGTCCCTAATATTATTATTATTATTATTATTATTATTATATATATATATATATATATATATATATATATATATATATATATATATATATATATATATATATATATATATATATATATATATATATATATACATACTGAATTTACATGGTGCAAATTGCATTGCAGAAGACAACGTATAATATTGACTCAATAAACAGTTGCATTTTCGTTCGTCTTCACATTATGAGTGAAAATTCTGCCGTGGGCGACTTTGCTTGCCATCCTGTCGTGATAAATAAAATAGATACCAGTTGAACATTATGGTTGATGCAATCTTTTTAACCACCGTCCATGAAATTCTAGGCCTTGTGCTAAAATTCAGAATCGATATTGGTTCAATATGAATGATAAAATGATACGATGCCTTTTAAGGTATAGCATATGCCTTACAGTTTCAAGTATGTATCATTCTAAATCCTGATTCGTCATATATATATATATATATATATATATATATATATATATATATATATATATATATATATATATATATATATATATATACATACATACATATATATACATCCATATATAGAGATAGAGAGATACATAGATAGATATAGATATACACATAGTTACATGTATATATATATATATATATATATGTGTGTGTGTGTGTGTGTGTGTGTGTGTGTGTGTGTGTATGTGTGTATATCTGTAATACAATATGTGACAATTATTCGGTTGCCGTATTAAACTGCTCTGGCATCTCGTCAGTTATCAAGGCAATCAAACAATGCTATGAAAATGCCCATATATATACACATCCAGACATTTCGTAACTCATATCCTCCGACGCTACTCTATCTCTTTCTCTTTCCTTCCCCCCCCCCTCGTTCTTCCTCTGTACTACTACGTATCTTGCGTTACCCCTCTCGTTCTTCCTCTGTTACTACTACGTATCTCTTTTTCCCCCCTCGTATTTCCTCTCTTTCTCTTTTCCTCTCGTTGCTCACCTATTCTTCTACTTCCTCCCTCTGTTTCTCCCTCTACCATTCTCTCTCTTCCCTTTACACCGGCATGGTCACATGCTTCCGGTCAATATTCCTTTCCTTCCTTGGCTTTCGCCAAGCAACGCACGCACCACTTTGTCCCTCTCGGGTCCGTGCCTCATCGCGTTCATACACACATAATTTTTCTCGTCTGGCCGTAAAGCCTTTTCTGTTTGTTTTCCTGTCTTGTTTTTTGTCCGCCACTACATTCCTCCATGGCTAGATTTAATTTGCGTATACAAATTTAATCTGCGATCCATGGGACGAGCCGTTTTAGCGATGCGTCCTGCCCAAGCTCGTCGAAACGCCGGTGTTAAAACGTGGGTGGCTGATGAAGGAGAATGTTCTCTATGTGGCTCGTGTGTTCTCGTCTACGTTTGTTTGCAATGTCCTGTACCCAGATATTCACCTATACATACAGGTGGATGTCGGTATGCACATACCTGTACGTATATATGCATACACTCATTTACTATTTGTTTATATATATATATATATATATATATATATATATATATATATATATATATATATATATATATATATATATATATATAAAGAGAGAGAGAGAGGGACGGAGAGAGGGACGGAGAGAGAGGGGGAGAGTGTGTGAGAGACGTGTACATATAATTCCCAAGTTACAAGCAATTTGGGGCATCTATAAAAACATTTAATAGAACTGAATGTAAATTACAAACTACCTTCTGTATCTACTTTCTGATTTGGTTTATTGCAAGATATAATGCTTGATTAGCTCAGAAATGCATCGCACACCTTACTTCCGACTTTCTCCTTTCGGAATTCAAATACTGCACAGTTTGATTACGGCATATATCATAACAGAGTCGATAACATTCTCGTTAAGAATATAGCAATATTCAATATAATATAAAAATCATTAGACTAGATGAGAAATGATTAGTTTGCATGTGGCGATATTCAAATACAATTTCACGGCAGCGCTGTTGGCTGCACTCTTTAGATGCTTGCGATTTATAATTGCATAAGATATGCAATACGACAGCAATATTCTCGAATCATGCGACGATATTATTTCAATTTTTTTTCTTCCATTCAAATATATCAAATCTGTTATATCAGAGCGGAGCTGGTGTCATATGTTTTATATTTTCCTTCAAACATCGGCATTCACCAACGTCACAAATGATCCATATATTTTGAATTGCGATATGAGGATTTTTAAAAGATATTATGTGATAAAAATAACAACAACATTTAAGCGGCTGGTGAATATTGATGCTGACATCCGTAGAACATATCTAATGAAAATGAATCAAAATATCACTAAATGACTTGTCAGTTGTGTGTTTTCTCGGATTTGCTATGTGAAACTTGTCTGTCTCCTTGATCTTATGGCTTCATCAATATTGTTTAGATTCTCGTCATCAGTTTGTTTGACATGTTTGTCACCGCTGATTCACAGTGCCGTTTTCATATTGTGACAGTAAACATAATTAGCTTTTAGAACTACGAGAATATACTGTAGATAGAACACTTTTATAGTTTGAATTGTTTCTCATTACTATCGGGAATATATTCGAGATAATACAGCCGATTCCGCTTAAATGAATAACCCTGATTGTTTAAAGAATAATTGTAGGCGTTTCTAAGTGTAATCTTAACAATTTCTCAATATATTTTATCGATTAGATATTTGGTCAATGTCACTTAGCTATTACATAAAACTAAAAAGAAACAAAGAACAACTTTTGTTTTACTTGTGTGTTTTTATATTTTATGCTTTGTGTTTTTATATTTTACTTACGATCCATCTCATCGAAGACATTTTTAATGATATATATCCCCAAGTTATTCGTTTGACTTACCACCTCTGAAGTCTTTCAGTTCTCTTTGACATTTCCGATTGTGAAGCCTTGACAAAGAATTTCACACAGCTGATAATATCCGTTTCAAATTTTGGCAGAAGGTCAGCGATAGCAGGGAAGGAGATGAGTCGATTAACATCGGTGCCAGTGTTCAAATGGTACTTGCTCTTGCGACCACGATGAAAAGCAAAGTTGGCATCGACGGAATTTCAACTCAGAACTATAACCCAGAGGTTCCCAGGCCACATTCCTAGCGGATCCACCCCAGCTAACCATCATACACATAAACCTCTCTTTCTCCGGGGGAGTTATACCGCCCACTTTGGGGACCACTGGTATACGTGGACGAAATCCCGCTAAGTATTTTGCCTGGTATGCGAACGATTTTGTCAGCTCACCATCTTTATTCATTTTGTAAAATTGAATGATAATATTTTAATATGAAAGCAGTAAATTGATTAATCATAGGCTGTTGTACTTGATAATGGAACAAAATGGAAAACCTGTTGACTGTTTCCTTCAAAGGTATGTTTTGACAAATGTTAAGGAAGAAATGTATCCTTTATTTCGATATCATACGAAATTTTAATTATTACCAGAAATTCATTAGTTTATCATGGGGTAAGTAATGAGTTGTGACTTGTAGCATTATTAGTGAAAAATGTGACATGACCACGCCTTACGAGAGTTCCAAGTTGACTGATTGCACATAACATCAACTTGAAGGGGTTCATTCGGTTTCAGATTCTCTCGTCTACTTCAAAATTCTCTGTCGGCATCCATGAGAGAGGCGGGGAGAAGGTAGAAAGATAGAGAGGGACAGAGGGAGACAGAGATATTTTCATCGTCAGACACATTCGAGTCTTTTTGAATAAGTTATTACTTGAAGAATTGTGAACGAACTGATTGGGGCAAGAATTGTCTAATCTGAATCAAATATAAATGAGGATTGTTGGAGGAAATATTGAGTAAAGCGGAGAGAACTCGATTTTCATTTAAGGCTGAGTCGACGGAATGATATCAACTCCTTCAACTTCACACGAGAGAGAGATTGAATTATTTGCAGGTGTGAGAGGAGGACAACTCAAGTTAAGAAGTCACCAATGCCATTCGTTATCAACAAAAATAAATCAGCCGGTCCAGATGAGATAAATGAAGGAGTGTTTCAAGTCGAAGATGTCACTGCAGAAGAGACGAAGAATATTTTCAAAGCATGGAATAAATCGGGTGTCATTGAGGTCTGGCGTCAAGAAGTAATCTGAGCGCTAAAGGAGTATAACGAACAACGGAAAAGAAATACTGGTTGTCACCAGAATTGGAAATAGTGCTCAATTTCATTGTCACCATGAAGATAATTGAAAATATGTTTCGGGTTCATCTTTTGAAAAATCGATGTACTTTATGGATTGGTCACCATCTATGCAAACTGTATACAATTGTTTTACTGCTGACGTGTCACTGTATCAGACAGAGTGGTGGGATAATAGGCAAGTTTGACATCGTTACAGAGACTTCTTAGTGATATGTACCGACCCCATGTGTGTTCCTACTAGAGGTGAATTTCATCCTAAATGATTCCTTATGCGGCATCAATGTCATCATGAAAGGCTGAAAGGTTTGAATTTGTCAACAGATTTGGAGTCTTTAAATAAAATATTTATAGCAATGTATGTCTTGACTCTAAGTTTCGACAACACTAGTTCAAACATTTGTTTCCTGTTCGGCAAAGAAACACAAACTCGTTTATTATTGGTGATGTACGTTAACAGAAATTCGCATTCGTGGGCGAACCCCTGAATGTCAACTGTCAATTTTCGTACGTTGACGCCATCACTAACGAAAGAAACTCACAAATTTATGCGAAGTAGCGATTCAGCAATGCTGCAGCTGATCTCCAACGTCTGAAGAGGATCCGATTCCTCAATCAACCGACGTACCAAGCACAATCTCTAACCATGCATTTTCATGTTTTTGGCAAAGCATGCAATCTCTAGGAAATGACCAAAAGAACCTAGCAAAATTGAAATATCTTTCTCAGGAGTTACTTTAGAACATTTTCAAATATATTAGTGAGATTATGACCTGATTAGAGTCATGGAAAAAGTTAAGTTGTATTAGAATACATCGTCTTCCTGTTACATCGGAAGATTGGCAGTAATTTTCTGCAAACGCCTTCAAAATATTCGATGAAATCCTATGTCAAGTGAATGCAAGGGAGTCGACTTTGGTAAGGAAATAATCATTCCATGACAAGTTTCATAAAATTTGTGGACCACTTAGCAAATACGGGCTGACCTCATCATAAGGCCATTACTTGCAACCGTCATAGCAGGAGATCGTTATCCGACTGATGACCCGGAGAAAGCAAGAGAAACTGTTATGTCTCAAGCTACTGCTATCTAGCACCTTCGGATAATCTCTACTCAACAGCTACATGACTGCTACTCAACAGCTACATGACTGCTACTCAACAGCTACTCAACACCTTCTACCACGGTTAGACTACTTCCATTTATATGTCTTGGGCGCTACTACTTCTTCGCTTGGGGGCGTCGACACAACAGAAACTATAACTACCATGACCGAAATCATAAAATGCTTTCATTATTCTTGTCCCTAAATGCGACCATTTAGTCATTTTGTTTTTCTATGAAGAGTCTTAAATAGTAATATTCTCGCACTTCGCAAAAGCGGAATCTTCCATAATTGCTTTATTTGTATCAAATAAGTTATTCACTTTTCAATATTAATCGGTAAGTATTTCATACAAATATCCTTTGAATTTTACATATATATAATATCTAAAGCGTTATTGTTTCAATATTATGCAAATGTACCATTTATTAATTTTTCCCATAGAGAAATCGGTTGCTCGATGCTAGAAAGTGTGTGCATAAATCAAAATATTTGTATTAGGTGAAGATTTGATTAATAGGATGACAAGTATGCTACTGGGTCTGGGGAAACGATTCCCAAAGGATGAAATTGAAAGGTTTTCGGTGGGATTCTGACGTCAGTGATCTATTTCAGTAGCACAGTAATGTAACGATTCTGCTTGCCAATATTTATTAATGCAGAGCCGTTAGCAGGCTGGGCAATATGCTTAGCGGCATTTCGTCCGTCTTTATGTTTTGAGCTGAAATTCCGCCGAGGCCCACTTTGGCTTTCATCCTTTAAGGGGCGATAAAGCAAGTACCAGTTGAGCTCTTGGGCACGATATAATCGACTTAAACCCTCCCATTAAATTGCTGGCCATTTGCCAAAATTGAAACTAATATTTATCGATGCCAATCCTTATTACGTTTACTATATTCACTTTAAAGAAGATTTCGAAAGACACGGTAGTTGGAGTAGCAGACCGGAATTTTATCCATGGGCTTGTCTGGTTATCTGAACATGTTATGAAAGTGTCCGAGGGTGAATAGCATCTATGGGATTTGAAACAAGTGAAATGAGAAAAATAGAAAATAGAGCTAAAATAACAGAATGAAAGGATTGTTTCTAAATGAGCGAATACTTTGGAACTTAAAGTTGCACAAATAGAACAACCTGCATTCATTTCTTCATTTATGTTCATACATAAACCCGACAGTCTTAAAAACATATAATTAATATGCTTTTGTTTTCGTTTTTGTTCATTCTTAGACCTAAATCCACCCTGAGAGAAAATAATTATATATATACATACCCAAACATTACCGTCCTTGATAAGGATTTTGCAAAAACACCTTTAATTTTGTAAAAAAGCTTGTGCGGGATTCGAGGAAATCCAGCTCACATTTCTAGCAGAAATTGCCGTATAGTAGAGGTACAAGAAACAATGATTCATGGTTAAACGCCTACGATATTTTGAAAGTAATTAATTTAACAACACAATTAGCGCATATTTTGTTATATCACCGATCTGACTGATTCCAGAATGAGATATAATGACAATGGAGTACTCTTTGCTTTCGTAGCTAAATTTCTTTGGCTCAGTAAGTATAGTGATACACAGAAGCAGCAAAGGGCTTATGAATAGAATAAAATATGTTACTGTGGAGGAGAAGATTGGTGATATTGTTTAAATGATGATAATGATGATGGCGATGACAAGATTGCTGCTTCCGAGTGATCTGCTGGTCTTGGTAAAAACCATGAAGATGATGACGATGATGCCCATGATGAAATCGGCATTAACTTCAATATAAACATCAAAATGAAACAAAATTGTTCATTTAAACTAGTAATAAATAATGAATATAATTACATATTATACGCACCATACAAATGACTTTGTCTCCTTATATTTAATTATTTTTCCCACAAAGAATAGAAGATATTTCTGTTATCTGTGGCTAAGTTACCCATGGTTACTTGAATTTGACAATGATTTGTATTGTGCTTTATATATCGGCTGCACCACCATCGAGTGGTTACAGCATATATATGTATATATATATATATATATATATATATATATATATATATATATATATATATATATATATATATATATGTGTGTGTATATATATATATATATATATATATATATATATATATATATATATATATATATATATATATATATATATATATATATATGTATATATATGTATATATATATATATATATATATATATATATATATATATATATATATATATATATATATATACATATATACACATACATATATATCCATATATATATATATATATATATATATATATATATATATATATATATATATATATATATATATATATATATATATATATATATATGTATGTATGTATATGTGTATGCACATACATCCTTCATTGGAAACGAAACTCGGCTTGCGTAGACTTATTGGGGCAAGCGAAAGCGAAACCGTTTTGAGCGTTGCCTTTGCCACTACCGCCTGACTGGCCTTCGTCAAATCGTCCAACCCATGCTAGCATGGAACGCGGAGTTAAACGACGAAGATGATGATGATGATGATGATGTTACACACACACACACACATACACACACACACACACACACACACACATATATATATATATATATAATATATATATATATATATACATATATATATATATATATATATATATATATATATGTATGTATATATATATATATATATATATGTATATATATATATATATATATATTATATATATATATATATATATATATATATATATATTAAATTTAAAGGAACATGAAATAAATATTTAAAACAAAATCTGCTCCCTGACCTTTGCCAAACCATGGTATCATGGCAGCAGTAATGAATTGCAAATAAACCAGAATAAAAAGAATACGAAAAGCCAAAACTAAGACAAATATACACAAGCTTAGTAATCCATTTAGTTGACTGAGAAAGAGTTAAATTAAATTATTTGTTGAAATTAATCTCAGCCCGAAGAAATATTTCAGGATTTCCTCACTTGCGATCTTTGAAATTGAAATTTAGTTTAAAATTAAAATTCAGACCAAAATTTCACATTCGCTACAAACCTTTTGGTAACGTTTCATTCTTTAGTTTAGTATCTTTGTTAAGTCATGTGATTTAGATTTTTCTTCATTTATATATTCGTTCTTTAAATTTCTGCTTCCCTCCTTTATTCTACAACATATTTTGAAAGCATTTACCCTTCTATCTCTCAGAGAGATACCTTTGGGGACTTTTCACCTACAGCTTTCCTTTCTCTCTCCCTCGCTACTCACCTCCCCTCTCTCTCTCTCTCTCTCTCTCTCTCTCTATCTCTCTCTCTCTCCCTCGCTACTCCCCCCTCTCTCTCTCTCTCTTTCTCTCAGTATTACAATGCATATTTCTTAATCATACTTTCTTCTTCTCAGTATCATTTTGACAATTTCTTCTTCTATGCCATGTATTTTATTTTTCCTCTCTCATTTCAAGATATTATTTTATTTCCACGTCTGATTGCTTGAAAACCTTCTTCTCTCTTGCCTCAAAGTCATTCTATCTCGCTCTTTTCTCGTCAAGGTTATTTTTTTTTATTTATTCTTCAGTAATTTATTTTATTTCTTGTCCGTGTTTTAGTGATCCACTCCTTCAGTATGCCACTTTCAATAGAAACCCTTAATTAAATGGAAAACGTAAAGTACTGCGTTTTCCATGAATGAGTCATCGTTGAAAAAGATTTCTGCCGAGAAAATATAGTCTTTTTATGTTTGTTGTTTTCAATTTATATAACGAACACATATAATCACACACACACACACACACACACACACACACACACACACACACACACACACACACACACGCACATGCTAAAAACTTATAAACACACAAAGCACTGGCAGAAACGCTTACAAATGCGCACGCACTTTTGCACACATTTATACACTCTCACATGCAAACCTTCAAGAATGCACGTAACTCAATTTATCACGAGACATAATACTTGGTCAAGTAATCGTAGCTGGAAGAATAACATCAACACTAACAATACACCTAATAACCGTTCCAGTAATTCAAAGAAAAAGAAACATCAAGTTTCCTGGCTTTTCATTTCTTCTAGTTTAACTTTAGATTTGATATTTGAATTGAAGATATCTCCTGTGCTCTTTTTTCGTTACTTGTACAGATCTTCCAAACAAATGAAGGAGACAAAAGAGAATAAAAAACCGGAAACATATAGACATCGAACGCTGATTATTCTGCTAACGTATTTCAAGCTTCCCAACTAAACGAATTCTTTCTGAATTTGTAAATATATCATTCCCCTAAAATAAAGCAACACTTCAAAACTTTTTTTAAATTGTCATTGGCAAATAACTTTAAATATAAGCCAATCTGATACACATGGCATTACAAAAAAAAAAAATTATTATTGCTTGGCTCGAAGATTAATTTCTCTTCCAAATTCTCGTCAATCACACAAGAAATATAAATAACTCCATGTCCAAACATCTGTGAGGGTGATTTCTTACAGAAATGGCAACAGATTTTACATTAGGATCCATGCATCGCATATAATCCGATGTGGAATATTTTGAAATTTTAGCAATACTCTAATCTCCTTACGATATTCTACCTGCCATAGCGATACAACATAAGCATTCACTTTCATGTATTATTATTTCATTGGGCCATAATACTAATAAGCTCAAATTTTAGTTAAAACTAGCGAAACTGTCAATGTAGCCCGTAAAGAAATATTACTGCGATATTATACCTTGCGCTATATCAGAGTGTCGTAATAACAGCTTTAAAATAAGTTCATTGTAACGCAGACAATGGTGTTTAAAATACCCCCATTACTCCAGTGGAGCAGGGTTGTTTGTTAATTTTTTTAACTGTTAAAGTTCTAAAAAGAACTTTTATTGTAAATAATGGTGTGGCGCTAAGGATACATTTAATATCGTTTAGACAAGACAATTAACATAGAAATCTAACAGGTCTGAAACTATACTTGTAAGTAAAAATTAATTTCATTGCGTTTGCCAAGGATGTTCTTTTTTTAATAGTAGCGACATCTTCGTAACTTTGATTCATTATTCGCGAGGAAGTCTCATATTTTAGCATCCTAAATGAGGTATTTCATCAAGTATGTGGGTTGTCATTAATTTAATGTTATCTCTCCCGAAGAGTAGGTAACATTTGTACTGACTTTGTATAAATAAAGAGGTGGTTGGAGTAATTATTCTTTGCACAAAATGAAACAACGTGGAAGTTAGAATCGTTTTAAAGATTAATATACAGTATTGTAGCTATGGATAGAAATGTCATTTTATTGATTATCTGTATTAATTCGTATTACAAAATATAGAGTGAAATTTAAGTTAATAGATGTTCAGAATTTCATTTCCCATCTCATGTTTCGATATCCTGATAAAGCAGTAAAACTTCTGAAAGACAATATATATGTAATTAGTGAACGCAAGCTAACGTCTAACTGTTATATCGTTGATAAAATAAATGGAATGAAACAAAAGATCAAAGCGAGATAGGTTCGACAAGATTGGACATTTTAAGTTGATTTTCGTTGGATGTCTTCGGTCAAAACATTTAGTTTTCACCGTAACAGAGACACATCAACTGGGAAAGAGAATGACTGAGGACACATGGGGAACAATTTCAGATTAATAGTAAAATATTACTCTTACTGAATGAATCATTGTAATTTCCATTCAAAGAGCAGCATGAAGATTGAATGTTTCCTTAACTGGAATATAATATCTGTATGTCAGTCAAGTTGTTTTCCTAAGAAATAAAGCGAGAGTACGTCGTTCATGTTATACTTAGCTAAAGGAAAGTAGAGTATTATCAATATCGAGTGCGTATATTAGAAATAATCGAGTAACAAAGCGCAACAAATAAACTCCATTTCTACCGTCTCCTTCTTATATAGAAATTATTGCTAGGACATTTTGTGAATAATAAAATATTTAATCGTGCGCACGTCTTCAGTCTATACAAACACATACATGGGTAAGCATGCATGTATGTATGTATGTATGTATGTATGTATGTATATATATATATATATATATATATATATATATATATATATATATATATATAAAGTGAAGTATATTTGCCATTTAAATGTGGCTGACCCCTAAGGGTGGATGTTACTGTTGCTTTTAGCCCCAGGAGAACATCTCCTCCAGCTGGCTTATCGACACATATCTGTGTCCTGTCTATTTTTGCCAAGGGAAGTTATCCTTCCCATCTTGATCTGCGATACGTACGGACCCGAGTTTCAGGGTATTTTTTTATAATCTTAAAGCTCATAGCGATCACCGTACAAGTGACTAAGGAAAATGTTCTTAGTCATTTGCAGAATAATCACTATGAGCTTCAAGCTTACAAAAAATATGTATATATGTATACGTGCATATATACACATATATTCAATATATATACATGTTAAGATATTATCAACACGTATGAGAGACACGACGCTTAGAGAGGATACAGAGTCCATATGCATAGCAACAGAGAGACTGAGCCTCAACAGAAAACATGAATGGAACTATAACTCCCCTCCCCTCCACCACACTGCTCAACATGACGACTTAAAGACAGAATAAGATGAGGAGAAAAGGGGAAATAGACACAATCAGAATAATATATAAAGCCATATACGCACATACAAGATACACTTACACATTAAAGGCGCAAAATAAATATATAAATAAATAAATAAACAAATAAAAACATATGTAAACAAATGACAGATGTACAATCATTGTTTTAAGCAAACCTATATATACGCACATAACGTTCACACAAACACACACAAGTTCGCACAAATATAGAGGCAAATACATGTGCAGATAAGGATACGTTGCACAGAAAGACAGAAAAGACTAAAAAGAAAAGGAGGAGACACGAGGACTGGAGAGTCGTTGAAGAGGTCACATGATGTGTGCCGAGAGAGCTTAGAGCTTAAACAAAGGAAACTAAAATAAGAATAATAAAAGAGTGGAAAGGAAGACAAAGAATGTAGTGCATGTGCTTAATAGGCAAAAAGTATGACCATCCCCAAATAAAACTATTTATATGCGTACACACAAACATACACACACACACACATTTGTAAACATATACATATAGCTCTTAAATATATAACTTGTTTCATTCGTTAGTCAGCTGTCATGCTGGAGCACATCTTTGAAGTATTTCAATAGAACGAATCTACCCAACTACTTATTATATCGCCACATATGCCGAACGGCTAGGTCAGGGGGATTAAACACACCATCACCGGTTGTTTAGTGATGTTGGGAAAGAGACATATACACGTAGATATGTATATATACGTGCGTGTCTGTGTGTATATATACACACAAAATATGGGGGCTTAGTTCACAGGTGATTTAAACGATTGGGTACCCTAGGTAAGCGCTGTAACGGATTACCAGGGCTCCAAGGTTAAAGCTGAAACAGTAGTTATGGAGCCATTGCAGATTTCCGATATAGCGGAAATATAAGTGTTGAAGAGGGCAACACAAATTTCCAATAATTATAATGTATATGACTTGCGATATTTGCCATGCCTTAACGTTCGTTTCCTCTTTAACAATTGTATATACATATATACACACACACATACACCCACCTACACACACACACACACACGTGTGTGCGTGCGTGTGCGTGTGCGTGTGCGTGTGCGCGTGTGTTTGTGCAGTGATATATTTCTATGTACCTATATAAATATTTATGGATCTATCTACACATATATTGAGACGAATTGATACGTATATACATAGATGCACCCAAGAAGGACATACTTCAGTATCGAAGGCTTCGTACCCCTGCATATTTGTATTGGTTCTCATGATTTCACGATGAGGATTCATTCGACCAAATTTTCTCCCGCTGAAATTAACGTGTCACAGGTTGAGGATTCCACAGAGTCGCCCAACGTAACCTAGACCAGTGTCACGTGGTATGTGTCAAGCATGGTGTGTATCTTTTCGTTTACCACACAACCCACCTAATGGATTTCTGCACTTTCTTTCTTCCTGATTTCTCTCAGAGTGCACGTTTGGATGTTAATGATAAAGCAAGAAAAATATTTATCCAAGATGCAAGAACGTGTGATCGAACCCACTATCCCGTGGTTGTAATGCAAATCTAACCATTTGGCCGTACGGCACCCTAAACCACTCCTGTTGTGCTGCACATACATACTGTTAAAAATATCTGGATGATGTATTTCGAATCCACATTTCAGAGTTATTCGTTGCCAACGCATAAAATATGCACATATTCTATTTCTATTCATTTTAATCAATGCATTATTTCACACTCTCATTGACTCCTACTTCTCTCACTCTCGACCCCTTCTCTAATTCATGTTCTCTCTCTCCCTCCTTCTTTCTCTCTCTCTCTCTCTCTCTCTCTCTCTCTCTCTCTCTCTCCCTCTCTCTCCCTCTCTATTTTCTATTTTCTACTGACCTTCCTTTGTCGCCAGTAACTACACATTTACATATTTCTTTCTTTTTCCCACTTGTTACTTTCTTTGTTTCCTTTATGTTGCTGACATCAACATACACAGGCAAACTCGTACACAGACACAGAGATATTTGCACACATTACATGAGTATATTAGTATGTGCACATACACACAATCACACATGTGTGTGTGGTTTTTGCTGACTGAGTCATCCGAACGGTAAAGAAATTAACCACAAGCCGTATAGCAATATATATTAATCATTGGAAGAATAACTAAATTTTGAATATTTCTCTCCCACTGTCTCTCTTCGTGTATCAATCCTTCTGTATCCCCTCGCTCTTTCACTCTCGGCCAATGAGATAGAAGGTTGCCATTTCGTTTGTCGAAAACGATAAAATTCCTCAGCTAAACAAATAAAACAAAATAGATAAAATATTAATAGCATGACAAAATGTAAAGGAAAAAAAATAGTTGAACAAGGATTGAAAATGGAATGGCAAACGGAGATAAAAAAAAAGAAGTAGAAAAGAGTTGTACTTTATTCCGAAATGGTTTCGAACTCTTTCAA
>NC_142934.1:94526078-94533578 GCF_046866305.1 Octopus bimaculoides | reverse complement strand
GCCCGACAAGTTGTAAATTCCCTTGGTGTTAAGAATATAGTTTTGAAAGTGTGTAATATGATATCTATGGTCAGCAACAATGGTGACAAAGAGGTCAGCTAGACTATTTCATAGGTAGATGGAGTGGGCTGTAGATGATATTTTATTAAAGTAGGCTTAGAACAGTGGGAAGTAAGGAGAGGTCATAATATAAGTTAAAGACAAAGAAAGATAGGAAGAAAGAAAGAAAGAAAGAAAGAAAGAAAGAGAGAGAGAGAAAACTAAATCAAAAATAAGGGTGAAGAAAAATAAAAGCATACAAACCAATTAGGCATAGATTTGGAGTATAGGAATCTGTAACTAATGTTAAATAACCACGGGAGGTGGACAGAGATATACAGAATTTAGGGGTGTTCAGAGGATATTTGCTGAAGTTTCGGGGAGAGTACGAAGGCAATCTAATAATAAAGATTTAACTTTCTATGCGATTGAAGTTTTAGTAAAAGTAGAGAAGTGCCTGTCAGTAAGGAGTTAGAAGCACAGAGTTAGAACAGATAGTGGATTGAATGTCAAAGGATGACAGTAGTAGGGAATAGTGTAATGATTAACAATATGGAATGGGATCTATTTTAAAACGGGGGCACCAGTATTTTCTTAACGAAACACTAACGAAACACTTTGAAACTTGGGACACTGGCAGAATGTGTCATATAAAACATCTTTTACTCTTAGTCTTCTTAACAAAAAAATGTACATCGTAAGTTATTTCATGTAAAAGTTGTCGTATTTCTGTAATTTCAACCAATCACTGACGTCTATTCAGCTGAATAGAGTTACTGCTTGGCGGTCATAAAAATGTTATTCCCTGTGACATATTCCATCCGGTTTAATCGTAATTTATACGCATATATTGTTTATATAATAAATTACGCTGTGCGTATCTGTGTGTGTAACAATTTTAGAGTTCGGATTCTAGAGTTAGGGTTAGTTTTAGAGTTAGGGTTAGGGTTAGGGTTAGGGTTAACAGTCTAGTTAGGGTTAGGGTTAGGGTTAGGGGATTAATACGATATACACCGTTACAGCGCTAACTGTTTTCAATTTAATAGACGTCAGTGATTAGTAGAAATTATCGAAATAAGGCAATTTTTTACATGAAATAAATTCGAATACAAAATTTTTTTTCTGTTCTATAACACAAAATAGATAAGTATACGAAGTTTGAAAGTCTTTCGGTACCAAAAACACTACATAAAACATAAATGAAAACTGCTGCCCCCGTTTTAAAATAGATCCATGGAATGTTGTACAGGTGGTGTTGGTATCATTTACTTACATAGTATAATCACATTGTGTGAATCAGGTAAAGCAACTCCAGACAATATTCGCGAGTAAGCGGTTTGCATAGTGTGTTCTATCTATTATTTAACAAGCGCAACTCAAACAACTCTCTCTTGATGCAAGGAATACATACCTAGAAGAAATGGAAAAGAACTGATTAGGGTGTGCAGGTTGCTATTTCTAGGTTGGATATCGTTGCTATCGCTATTGCATAATGCCGGATGCACCGCGTATTGTGTGGTTATTTCATTGAATATAGTATAGCATGCAAGTATAGTAAGAGCGGTTATAAGGTAATTGTACAGGGAAATCTAGACTAGGAGGACTCAGAAATAAATACGTAGATCATTCGATTAATGGGCCAGCGAAAGCCAGAGTAAATTAGATTCGACCTAAGCTGATAGCTATTAGAGAGGTGCTTAACTGCCCTTAAAGTATTTAAACGTCCGGGTAGCCTTATGTATACAGGAAAGAAGAAGGTCTGACTTATTATTTAGAAGATTTTCACTATTTGGTCTCTTTAAAATTACAAACAGCTTCATGCAGCAAAGCCTGTACCCGTGTCTGCTATTTATGGACGGTTTAGCGACCCAAATCGAATAGGTACAGATAAAAATTTTCTACGCAGTTCTTCCAACACTTTTGGACATCAGCAGAATAAGTACAGCAAATATTGCTTGCCGCAGAATTTTACAGCTCTACCTATATAAACAGATATGGTTTCAAGCACATGCACAACTGGCATTAGTTATTGCACTACTGGCATTGCTAATGCAAGGAAACTGCAATTCGTATTTTTGTATGTTTTATTTCAAGATAACTATACCCTCTCGAGTGTAAGCGACATTAATTCTTGCCTCTAAATTTTGGCGAGTATCTGTGCAGTAAAAAAATCTTTGTTGCTGCATTAGTACGAAGAGAGAATCTTCAGATTATTTGGTATATATATATATATATATATATATATATATATGATTTTGGTAACACCGAAGCCAATGGGAAACGGCCATGAGTTTAGATGCTGAAAGTTTTAGTTGGATACATTTATCAACACAATAAAATACGCCGAAATGAGGCAGGTGGGCGCAGTGATGTGACTCGTAGAAGCGGTATCGAGGGGGAAATTCCTTCAGTTAAGTATTGCTGTATGTACGCAACCATATCCCAGCTGAAAGCATACCCTGATTGTTTCATTTTCAAATTCCCAAGAAAGACAATTTGTCGTGGTTCACAATTAAACAAAGAATATTACAGCGAGATCTGTAAATGTGTACAAAATTTGTTGATGAGATATATACAGGAAACCTGATAAGATCGTACAATGAAACCGAAACATATTTAGATAGATACTATTGTTTCATCAACCATAACTTTAACCATAGATAAGGTTGAAAAGAACTGATGCTTTGAAGAAGAGATAAAGAAGAGCGGTGAAACTATGTTTAAATACTTCGTAATTGCGAATGTGAAGATGCTTAGATGAAATTATGATAAATAATAAACTGAGAACAATAAAAACGAGGAAGCCCGATAAGTAACAATGAAATCAAACTTTAAAGGCTTAAACAAAGAAGAGGGCAATTAGCGAATATCTAATTTTCTCCCGAAATTATTAAAAAGAAATCAAAACGTAGAGCAACATTTGTGGCCTTGGGGAGATACAAATGATTCAGAAGAGGTTGGACATCGGTTTCTGATTAACAGTATTGTATAGCAAGGAATATAGAGAAAATGTGTTATGGCAATGCAAACAGTAACAAGATCATGTCATCAGAACAGAAGTAGAGAGGAGAGAAAAGCATTGTGAAATGAAATAACGAGAAAGAAGGTAAAGGGAAATGGAGATAAAGAATGAAACGAACAATAAGGAAAGAGAATAAGAACAAGTATGATTTCCTGTAAATTTACAAACAAGTCAAACTACTCGTTTAAAGGTGGACTGTGGGTGCCACTGTGTAAATAAGAGAAAAAATAGACAACTAGAAAGATAATTTTAAAAAATCAGGGATCAACAGAGTAGATTTAGTTTCAAGATCTTTTTTTATTAAAGACTTCAGCTTTTCAGCGTCTTGAATAGTACTGATTATTAAACGTTCAGCAACCATTTTTGGGGTGAGGAAGATTAGGGTCGATAAAGTGAGGTACATACAACACACGCACGCATACACACACATACACACACACACAAACATACACACATACATACACACATACACAGACATGTACACATATATATTAGTGCGTGTGTATATATGTATGTATATACATATGTGTGTGTGTGTGTGTGTGTGTGCATATTGTCGTTCAGTGCTCGAAATGAGGAGTAGATCGACAGCCGACAACTAATAAAGGGTCGTGCTGTATATGATTTGTCCGGTTTTCCATTTGTTTCTCTTGTTGTTTGCGCTTTGAACTCATTTGCTTTCGTATTTCATTTTGTTTACTGTTGGTGACGTCATGTACCCATATATGCATGCATATATTAGGTTGGCAACTAAGTTCCCGCCGTTTTTTTTAAAATTTAAATTTTTTAAAGGTTTAATAAAAAATAGCAACTAATTAATCAATAATGTATTCACCTTTGTTATTTACAACTTCTTCCCAACATTCAACAATATTTTCAATACTCCGTTGGTAGAAATCACCCGATTTCGACTCGAAAAAGTGATCCAACCAAGCTCTCAATTCTGCATCAGTATTGAACGAAACTCCACGCATAACATTTGAAAGAGATCGAAAGAGGTGGAAATCCGTTGGTGCCAAATCGGGAGAGTACGGCGGGTGTGGCAGCACTTCCAGCCATAACTTTGAATGGTTCCTTGGTCATGTTGGCGATATGAGGACGGGCGTTGTCGTGCAGCAGAAGAACTCCATGCTGACGATTAGGTATTATCTCTTGAATAGCCGTGTTGAGTCGGTCCATCTGTTGAACATAGTTCCGCGTTGACTGTTTGATTCCGTTCGAACAATTCGTAATGGATAATCACCCAATCCTACCATACGCAAACGTCGTTTTACGCGGATGAAGATCTTGTTTCACGCGTGGTGCCGCTTGTTTACCGGGGCTAAGCCATTCCTTACGCTTCTTCATATTGATGTACAAGCACTATCGTTCGTCGCCAGTAACGATTCGGTAAAGAAATAGTTGCTTGTGTCCATGAGTTGAGCGGTGACGAGCAAGCAAGCCAGCGGAGATTGTGGGTCGTTGATTTTTGTTGTTGTCACTTAAAGCATGCGGAACTCCTTACTCCTGAACCTTTCCCATCGAGTGAAGATGCTTCTCTATAACAGTGTGGGAGCATTCCATTTTCTCTGCCAGTTCCCTTGTCGTTTGACGAGAATGTTCGTGCAAAAGTTTAATCTCTCTTCATGAAACTCAACTGGACGGCCAGAAAGATGCGCGTTTTTGAGGTCAAAATTTCCATTTTAAACTTGGCATACCAATCACGAGTGGTTCTTTCAGCTATGGCACCCTCTCCATACGCAGCACAAATGTCGCGAGCAACTTTTGCGACCTTAGAACCTTGATTAAAAGCAAAAGGAAGCAGGTGTCGAAAATGATCATTTTCCTTAACATGACATTCCATTTTAATGATCTGAAAATAAATAAAAAAAAATTAATTAAATGAACTAAATAAACAAACAAAATAGATTTCAAAATGATTCAAAAATAGAATTCTCGAAAAAAATAGATTCCAAAATTTAAAAACACAATAAATTCCAAAGTTTAGAAAAAGACGGGAACTTAGTTGCAAACACAATATATATATATATATATATATATATATATATATATATATATATATATATATATATATATATATATATATATATTATTTGATTGAACATCACGCCTCAATTTCCGAGTATATATATATACATAGAAACATATATGTGAAGACGCTTCTCTATAGCAGTGTGGAGCGAATGTGTGTGTGTGAATGTGCGCATGTTCGCGTGCAATTTTATGGTTCAAGTATCAGTTCCTAGAATAAGTCTATCGCAACCACTACACATTCCAGGAGCGCTTGTATGTGTGTTTCTGCTGTAGTCTATGATCCGTAAACTTTGCGAATAGAAGCATTCCCAGCGGGAATTAAATAATGAAATTCCATATTATTGAAATTTTATACGCTGCCAAACCTCGAGTGAGGAAGAATTCAAACTGATAGTCGAATTGCAAATTTTCAGTGGCAGTCAGCGACTAAATTACATCGTCACAAAACATAGAGTGAACCCTCTAATGTGTGGATATTCGTCAAAATACATCAATGAAAATGATGGAAGTGAGCGACTAGATAACCAGGATTTGCTGTGTCTGTAGGTCTTGTATTCATCACTGCTTTGAAGCACAAATGTACGTTTAAACTCCCACCCATTGCACACATACAAGCTTCTTGAAGATATCTTTTATTCACATAATAGTTACAAACGAATACGATTTTAGGTCGTCTCATGTGACGCAATATGGATCAAACGCCGACCCACCTGATGATTAGGAGTGGTTCTCAAGTACACAATTTTCAATCACTCTTCTACCGGAACGAATCCCGACATTTACTCCTTATGTAATTTATAGAGATGCACTTTATATTTGTTAAAGATTTTATTTTGACTGATTCATTCTTCTTTAACTACTCATTCGGTAATTTTGTTAATACGTGATTTTGTCGTGCTTTTTTTTTTTTTGTTTTGAAAATTTTATTTCTGAATGAATTTGTTTGTATTTTTTCGGTTTCTCTTTCATTTCTTTCAGGTAATACGTTGATAGTCCATAATTCTTAATACCTTCTTCTCTTGAAGATCTGATCTCTGTTTACTCAGCATATTTACAGACATATTTATGTTTTATTAGATATGTTTGTTATTATATGTTTTCACTACTTTGCTATTTGAAAATTTTAATTATTCAATAAATTTTAGTACTTTTTTATTGTTGTTCCAGGGAAACATGGCGATACGAAATTATCTTTCTCGCTATATTAAAGTTGAAGCTATGACAGTTACGCCTGTGTTACAAACGTAACAAAAGTTTTATTACTTATATCGTATATTTTCAATAGCGGAAATACCACAGAAATAATTTTTAATGGAATGCATCCAAACCTACAAGATGAATATAGACAGCAATATCAAGAATAGAAAAATACATTCTTGGCCATCAATAGGGAATACCTGGATTTGGTGTTACTTTTTTTCATTTTTTAAGAAAAAAGCAAGTTCCATGTGTTCCAGAGAAATATTTTCTAATCAAAGCTAGAATACGAACAAGTCAACTGGAACCAATTCCTTACCTTTTCTTCAATGATATTCTCCCCAAATGATACGTTAAAGAATATTATAGAATCGTTCGGTAGACTTGCTGCAGGGAGTGATGAAGTGATAATATTAGTGAAATCAACTTAGGGCAATAGAAACCGAACAGCTCAAAATTTATCTAGCGTTCATAACTGTGATAGGAAAAAATCTACCGATTGTTACACTGTCCTTCATGATATCCATAATTTTTCAAGAAAAGTGAAGAGAATAAAAGTGAAGAGAATAAAAGTTTCCAAATACACATATACACATAAACATACATATATTACGGTTTTTACACAATATAATTGGCTTCAACTTGGTGCAATAGCTAGACATTACTGAATTCATAAAAATATTGACCTAACCACATTTCCAGCAACATGTATTACATTAGCATGCTTCAAGACTCGCAGATCACATTTATATCTGCTGAATATTTCATTACTGTTTCAACGCAAAGTGCTAAGCACCCTACCTAATGCTGCCGATGTCGACTTTGCCTTGTATTTTTGCGGGGACAAAAAAAAGTGCCATCTGAAGGCTGGAGTGGTCGTAATCGATTTAGCCTCTCGTCTGAAATTGTTGACCCCGTGCTAAAATTTAAAACCTATATTTCATTACAGTAGTGTTAAGCTAGTTCAGCACATTATGAAGAAAACAGATTCAAAGAACTTATTCAATGTGTTTCCATATTACAACTTACCTATCAAAATATCGACAACGTGACTTGATGTTACAATGAAATGATACTCAGATTCTCAGCAGTAACGGTGTAATTTGGTAACATTGTGATTAGTTATTTATAATGCTGTAGTTAGCAAGATTTCGTTCAAACAAATTTCCCCTTTATTTCTTTTAACACAAAGTTTTCCTAAATTGCAG
>NC_142934.1:94521078-94523578 GCF_046866305.1 Octopus bimaculoides | reverse complement strand
CATACTGGGAATTCAGAAATAGCAGTCAAAGAACTACTTATTTCAAAACTACAAATTATTACTCCAGATTGATAGCGATATTTTTGATACACACAAAATTGTTGATTATTAATTTTATTACTAATTGACGATTCCCTGCCCTGCATATCTATATTTTAATAATAACTCTAAGGTGGATAGTTTAACCACAGGAATTCGTACGAGTCTCTTTCCTGTGCGGGACTATTTCTGATACACACTGAATTGAAATTCATTAGGGCGAGGGGTTTTGAACTTACTGGCCGATAAATTTCTTAACGTCTTCCTCACGTGGTATTGATGTTCACATGGTCAAAATTAACGTGAGTTACTTAGACATTAACAAATTTATTAGAATATTTAGCTGAAGATCAGAATAGAGTATTTTACTCTTAACTGTGAAACAATTGTACTAAATTAACTAAAGGCAAGTGTTTTTTACTCTTCTCTACTGTTTTTTGTTCTGTGTGTATCAAAAATATCGCTATCAATCTGGAGTAATAATTTGTAGTTTTGAAATCAGTAGTTCTTTGACTGCTATTTCTGAATTCTCAGTATGTTGGAGAAGCAGGTTACTGTCAATCCCTATATATTTATGATTATAAATTTTTTACCGAAGAAGGTTTTTTCATACTGAGCTACCCGGCAAAATTGTTGATTATTAATTTTATTACTAATTGACGATTCCCTGCCCTGCATATCTATATATATATATATATATATATATATATATATATATATATATATATATATATATATATATATATATATATATACATATATATACATATATATATATATATATATATATATATATATATATATATATATATATATATATATATATATATATATATATATATATATATATATATATATATATATACATCCATACATATGCATGCAAGTCCACGTTTTTGTGTACGTATATGTGTATTTTTTTTATATTGTATATGTTTTGTGCGAGTGTGTCATTTATACAAGCATAAATAAAGCTGCCTAGAGCAGCATTTACCCACTTTCAGAACGATAACTCCATTTTTACTACAGCACAAAGGTAAATTACCTCAAATGAAACTGCAAATAATATTGATTTTTTTTTCTTTCTACTCAGAAACACAAAATATTTATTCTACAGGTGAAGTATCATAGATACTCCGTTTATAACAAATGATAAAGTGAAAGAATATTGGGCTATTTTGATTTTTAAATTAAGAACAATATCGCACGTACGAATTATAGATGTAGTACGTTTATATGCTGCGTGGAAATGATGCCATTATTACTTGTTAATATTCATTTGTAACATAGGCACGGCGGTGTGGCACAAACAAATTAATACTGATGATCTTACTACGAGTGCAATAAAACAAATTTAGAAATGAACTAGAAACTTTAAGATAGTGTGCATTCCAGTCTCTCTGAAGCAAGTGTGACTGATTTGGAAATGAATTAAAAAGTTTGTGTAAAATGTGTTCGTGTGAAAATGCTGAGGTTGTTCCCCGGTACATTCGTCTTTGCGTAGCACGAAACTTCATAGCTCCTGATGTTGGTAGATCTGTCATAATCGACTTCAGTTACGAAGTCATATTCGCTTCAGTTTGTATAAAAGCATGACTGATAATTTGATTTTAATTGTATTCTTCAATCTTTCAACAAGTGCTTACAAAATGAGGGCAATCACAATGGGAATATCTGGGTCAGAAATGTTTCTGATAAATACATTCTATACATTCTATCGACGTCTTTCGTGTTCATATCAGTGAATCATATTCTTCATTAATTTCGATGGGGTTACAAAATATACAATGTTTGTAACACTTGCGAATACCTTTCAAAGTATACATTATTTTGAGTTTATGTTACGGTGTTCACCAATCTGAGTTTTCCATTTTCCCCTCATGCCTAATTATATTTACCAGGCATCTGCTTCAGCAACCAGTAATAAATAGACTACTGATGAGCTCAAAGATAGCTTACAATAGATATATACATGCATACGTACATACATACATACATTCATACATATACACATACATACATGCAGACAGACCCACAAACACACACGCACATACACAAATAACAAGCACATACTTACTCACGCGTATATATATATATATATATATATATATATATATATATATACATATACATATCAAACTCTCTCTCACTGTCTCTCTCTCTAAATATATTTATACATGTATGTATATATATATGTATATGTCTACATATATGTGTATATATATATATATATATATATATATATATATATATATATATATATATATATATACATATATATTATATGTATGTATATATATGTGTATATATATATATATATATATATATATATATATATATATATATATATATATATATATATATATATATATATATATATATATATATATATATATATATATATATATATATATATATGCGAGTAAAAATTAAAAAAGGGGGTTTTTTGTATGATTGTGTA
>NC_142934.1:94496078-94516078 GCF_046866305.1 Octopus bimaculoides | reverse complement strand
TGGAGAAAACTGGGGATAGTTTTCTTCTCATGGACATTTCCATAGATTGCTGACCTTTCGTCAGAGAAAATATCCGCAATTCCATTTCACACTGCATAACATAGTTCGGCTGCTTCTGTAGCAATTGTGATTTAGCTTCGCTGCGTTTTCTATAGCAAGACGTGTACATTATTCGTTGACAGTTCAGCCTCAAGTAAATAAATTTGAATTGTGCATAACTCAACGTTAAAAAGACCACGCGCACGCGTGTACACACGCGTATGTACACATATATGTTGGTGTATATGCGTGCATGTATGTGTTTGAGTGTTTCTGTTTACAAGGACATTATAACGTAGGTGTACAAATATATTTATGCACGTTATTTAATGAATCTTTGTCTTACATTGATATATAATTCTGTAGAATCTGCGTTTGTATGCACATTTCCTCAACACGTGTTCATAGTGCTTTTATATATACGTGTGTGTGACTGACTGCTTGTTTGTGTGTGTGTGTGTGTGTATGTGTGTGTGTGTGTGTGTGTGTGTGTGTGTGTGTGTGTGTGCGAGTGTTTGTACTGCAGAGTGAGTGTATATGCATGCATCTGTATTCCAATGTGTATCTACGTATATAAGCAGATATATTTGGGTGTGTTTATTTTAATCTGATATATTTCCGTAAAATTTATGTACAAACCTCTACAAATATTCATCCATGCATCATTTTTATTGTAGCATTTTGACAACAAGTGATATTTACAGCCATCTTTTGTAAACTAGATTTGCTGTTGTTGTACATGCCTTCAAATCAAAATCGTTGATTATGTATTTTTTGTCGTTCTATACCTTAGACGCGGCAATAAAACTCGAGTATATATGAGGAGATTCTGGAATTATTACACTCTTAATGTATTTCTATCATCTAAATTTATCCTTTTATTTCTTGCTGTAGATGCATTAATATTCTTGAGAGAAATGAAGTTCCTCTATACGCGTTACTTGTTTTTCTCTAGTTTATTGTACGCATATTGCTACTTATGTAGTGGTTCATGGTGGAGGTGCTTTTTAATTCTCTACTTTGCATTAACTAATTTATTTCCCAAGTTTCAAACTCGCATGCACGGACACATAAATAGTTTACATACATCTAAATCAACATATCTGCACATGTATTTCGAAATTCTCTCTCTCTCTCTCTCTCTCTCTCTCTCTCTCTCTCTGTATATATATATATATATATATATATATATATATATATATATATATATATCAGTGTATGTGTGTGTGTGTGTGTGTGAACGCAAGTGTACACACACACACACACACACACACACACACACACACACACCCATACCAATTCTCACGCACGCATACACACACTCGCATATATATATGTAATACATACATATATATATATATATATATATATATATATATATATATAAATATATATATATATATATATATATATATATATATATATATATATATATATATATATATATATATATATATATATATATATATATATATATATATATATGTTAGTGGATATGGGAAAGAACTTTACATCTATATTTGTTTCATTAAAATACTACTATGTTGCTGTCTTTTCAGACTTTTGCTGTCATTACAGACTTTTGGTACATCCGCATAAATATTTACCGTGTGTTTGGAGGAATAATGTCTTACATCCTCAATCAACATTTATATATGTTCACAACTTCCTCTTGAGAATAACGAATAGATCCCCCCTATGTATTGCCTAAAACCTAATTGTTGTACAACTGGACTTCCACATCATAATCCACGTGTTAATTGATTTTATTGTAGTCGGAATTATTTAATGTTTAGAGCCTAAAATTGTTTAACGATTTGGCATCAATGTCATTAGACAATCGTTAATCTTTTTTGAACGTATGTTGATTTGCGACATGAATTTTGCTCCCATGATTAATCGTCTATGTTTTAGGGAATTTTATATACTTTGTTGTATATTATCAACTAGTAGTTCTCTTTGTTTTGTAATACGTACCATCCTGTGTTAGGGTGGTTGTCAATACTTCCACTCTTAACGGAAAGTGGAAAGGTTCGCTCTATTGTTTTGCATTTTTAACCGGAATATTCCCCAGTGAGTCTGTGTCTATGGTTTGTGTATTTGGATCCTCTATCCATTGTCATTCTCTTAGTAAAATCTGATGGATATATCCAAGCTTGTTGAACATAAACAAACACAAATTTTATTCCTCACACAAGGGCAGCAAAATGGAATAGCGGTTATCACGTCGGGAAAAGTGTTTAGCGGCGTTTCGCCCATTCTTACGTTATGAGTTCAAATACCGCCGGAGTTGTCTTTCTCTGGAGTCGATCAAATATGTACCAGTTGGGTACGGGAGAAAATATAATCGTGTTACCTCCTCACCCAATATTACTGACCTTGTGCCAAAGCTATAGAGAAATATTACCATCAACAACTTTGTGAACGTTCTAATGAATGGCGAAAATACAGTCGAATTAAATAATCTTTTCTGCGAAAATTGTGATGGAGTTTGCTGACAAGAATCGTCCATAATAAAAATCGAACGTGGTTATTTTCCACGCCCAAAATATTTTCATCAGTTATTTCGCCCACATTATCTCTCTTTCTCAGTCCCTCTCTCTCTCTCGTTCTCTCACGCTCACTATTTATGTGTGTGTGTGTGTGTGTGTGTGTGGGTGTGTGCGTGTGTGCGTGTGCGTGTATGTTTGTATGTCTGTGTTTATTCCCCCACCATCGCTTGACCAACGATGCTGGGTTGTATACGTTCCCGTTACTAGCGGTTCGGCCAAAGACTCCGATAGAATAAGTACTAATCTTAGAATGAATAAGTCCTGGGATCAATTTGTTCGACTAAAAGCGATGCTCCAGCACGGCCGCAGTCAAATGACTGAAACAAATAAAACAGTGAATATACATATACACACACACACACACACACACACACACATATATATATATATACCTCTGGTATTCGAGTACTATTTTTTCTACATAGTTTCGCATTTATATGCTTACTCTGGTCTAAATATATATATACATATACATAATATATATATATAAGCCGGTATAATATACATATATACATATATACATATACCTAATATATATATGTGCGTGTTTGTGTGTGTGTATGTGTGTGTGTGTGTGTGTGTGTGTGTGTGTGCGTGTGTGTGTGTGTGTGTGTATGTATGCAAGTATGTATGCATGTATGTATATACGTAAATATTGAACGACGAAAATGAGTGCTGAACACCGCATTGATGGATAATATTTCTTTATTTGTGAATTGAGGCTACCATTGTTTTCATATTTAGAATTGTAGGAAAATCTCTAAAATTTTTCAAGCCGATTAGGTAGAAAAAAAAATTATTTGATTCGATTTTGGAATTAGTATCTGTAATTCTAATTGTAATCATTGATTGTTCTCGTCTAATTCACAATCGACATCATTCTTTTAATATACAGACCAAATATGTGTCTCTGCAAGAACATATGAAGTCTACATTTCTATAAAGGCTGGTGTTTGACACTGCGCATTTAGGCTTGTCTGTGTATGTGTGTGTTTGTGTATGTGCGCGTGTGTGCTCATGTGTGTGTGTGTCGTAAATAGAGGGACAGGTAAGAGGATAACCTATCAAATATATTGAAGCAGGGTAACATCAGATACGTTTAATATTAAATAGGAAGAGGTTTAATATCTACACTGGACAAATAAGTTGAATTTGTTTCAAACTTTACAGATGTTTGCCTGGAAATCTGTTCGATATTATTATATTAAAACTAGAAGTAGACTGCTTTCCTAACGTTATATCTACATTTTAAAGTTCTTACCTCCTTTAAATCCATCCTCCATACATATAATGGGCAAATCACGGACCGGATGTTTGAAGGATGAATCAATGGCGGTGACATCCACTGACAGAAACGACAAAACCTTTTCCCACAAAACCAAAATAGGGACCCACGCGAACAAAGCATAGGTATCGGACGAAGTAGAAAACCTAGAGCTGGAGATGTCGAGTGTAAAGTAATTTTATCACTAATGTGTATACAATAGAGTAATTTCCTTTATAAGATAGCGAATTGATCAATGTGTCTCTTTTCCCTGGCAAATCATCAATTCCATTGATATCGAGAAGTGCAAATAGGAAGAAGAAACTATCATTGAAAGGGCTCCGAATTCTAAAGATTAATATCCTAAATGTAATTAAAATGAATACAATTAAAGGACAACAGTCTCTTAAATACAAGACATGTTTCCTTCGTCTCAATCGTGAATCGCTAGCGGAAGCTTTATCAGTCTTCATTTCGCTGAAAACTTAATTATTGACAAATTGACAAATCTCAGACACTTTGCTGAATGAATAAGAAATCAAACACAAGGGAATTGTTGATTGGAAGATTGGAGAAATTATGAAATAGAGTTGCTGTTATCTTCTTCCATTTTACAGAATGTATGCACACAGGTGAATAGTTCTACATACAGACGTTTGGAATGCAAATTTTATTTTCTCTGTCTCTCACTCTCAATACATAGAATTTAAAACAAATAAATATTTAGTGAAACTTTACACGAAAAGCATCTGTTGTTTTTATATGCAAACAGGAATACATTTCATATATAATTTTGAAAGTACAATGTATAGCAGTATATGTTAATTTCATTTTTTCGGCCCTATCTTCAAATATATTTGCAACTAACTGTGTATTAATTTTTCTGTGAGAGGAACAAATAAAGAAACAGCGTACCAAATCTAATCAGACTGAAATATACAGGTGTATATATATGATTCTTGCATTTACTAATTTATTCTGTTTGTTTACCATGTTCATATCCACAAGGTTCAGAACATTTTAATCTAAAATATAACAACGCAGTATCTACTTCTCAATCGCGTATGTTTACCTTAACCTGTTAAAGATATATATACATCAACGCATTTTATTAATAACATATACAACACATTAACGCATTATCTGTTAAATAAATTTCACTATGTAACCATGTCGTTCTCTATTTTTAGGCAGAAGTCAAATAGTTGAAGTGTAGTGTTTGAGCTGACAGAAGTATCTGAATTGCACACCCTCCGAAATAAAAGGCAATTTCAAGCAAGTGATTCACTGCAAAACCGAATGACATAGCTAACTATCCCAATATACTTCAACTAAAACATGTTTCAAATAAAAGAGTTAAATATACACGATTATAAAATTTCATCAAGGATACTATAATCTGAATCGGAACGATTTTTGAAAATTCGTATGCCCGTTAATAACTCTTATGGTGGGATACAATACCGCAAAACAACGTTGGTTAATATGCCCCCACTCAGTCTGCTTCAGTAAAATGCAAGAGACCCTTTGACAGAAATAAAGGGGTTCTCTGTGATAGTAGAAAATACTCAAGTGCAACACCAAACCTATAAGATAGTGCATCTCGCAACGAAGAACACATGGCAGTAACAGAGGCGACAAAATTCACCCTAACACAGCGAAATCTATCATACCTAATGAAGCGTTAGACACATTATCGCAAAATCATGTAATTTACAATAAGGTATTGTCAATCAGCCACAAGCCAAGGTATATCAAGCCAAAGTTTCCATGCATTGATCTGTTCTGAGTTCATGTTAAGCTCTCTGGTTACCGATGATTATACTCCACATTATGATATCAGAAGATTCGATAAAGAAGGTGCAGTTATCTATTCTTTGTATATTTCTACTTGTTGAAACATTCCAGTAGTAGGTAACTGAAGTAAAGTTATATTATACTCTCTGGAATTTTTATTGGCGTTGTTGATTGCTGTGCAGTTTATTAGACTGAAGATGCAGTTGATGCTGATAGAATCTATCTGCATTTGGGATCTCTTGTTCGTCTGAGCCCCTACCTGTAAGCAAAATAGTAGGCATCGTGACAGGAATGGCGTAAGCGTTCACAATATTTTCAAAGTATATGCTCTTGCACATAATCATCAAGCATATGCGCTTCCGCTAAACAATTCCCATCAACATGCAGGCTTACCAATTTCAAACTAATTTTGTCAGTTCAAATCTGAAAGGCCACTGACCGTTTCAAATTTACTTTCATTACCAATTACAGATTGCGCTACACTCTTTTAAGTCTCTCAATTTCTACAAGATACACTAAGATCTTTGGAAAAAGGGTGTATTATTTCCATTCCAAAGAAGAATCAATCTGTTCCTGACAGCTAGCATCCTGTCAAACTCAATTTCTATATCACAAAGTTTATGGAATCAACCATAAAAACGGCGTTCTTCAGAATATTTCCTCCACTCATTCTCTTTCGCTCTTCGATTCTTACAATATATATATATATATATGTACATTCATCCTCTCTCTACATTTCCTTTAAAAAGTATGGCCTCTTAGAACCAAACTATATGGACACCTACACTCAAGGGTTCTCGGCTTACAGAAATGATAGTTTCTTTTCCTGGACCTCCGAAAATATTTCAACTAACTGAAATACCTCTAGCATCCATCCTGTTCCACTTCCTTGGTCAACATCCCATTACATCACACCATCGTCTCATCTATGGTCAGAGATATCTATTTCGTTCCTACACTCTTCGCTTGCATCAGTGCGACTATTTACATATGTTTTTGCGTGCTGTGACTATGTTTCTTCATCCATGCTTTAGGTATTTACAAGTGAATCATTTCACGATTTTTTTAATTTATGTTTTCGCCTTTTGATTTGCTCTGATTTGCCAGAAAATGCATTCGAAATCATGTAGTGTAAGTCAAGTTTCCTTTCCCTCTCATTATTCTTTATGTTTTCGAAACCTTTCAGCTATTTGCAGTTGTTATGTGGGCAGCTGTTATTACGATGCTTTCGTTGCATTTGCTGCTTTATTTCTATGTTTTTTTACTGGATGTTTTGCTGTTGAAAATAGAAAACTTTCCTTCAGAGCCGAGCTTTCAATTTTGTCTAGATGCTTGCCATTTTCTCTTTTAGTTCTTTGATGCTGAAGTAAACCTTTGCCATCGAGGTTTCTTATTTAAGATTGTTTAGACCGATGGTTCTCAACTATTTATGACATATGAAACCCTTTAATTCTAGTTTTCAGTTGGGTGGACATTCATAAACGTTCTCTGTTTTAAAAATTCCTATTATATTTTCATAATTAAATATTATTCGGATCTCTATTAAAAATTGCTAAAAATATTTTGTGTATCGTAGACAGTGCAAATAAATTTTAACAACAAAATCTTAGAGGACCCCAAAGTGTCATATAGATCTCCGTTTCAAACAACTGGTTTAGACGTTGATCGATATGAATCAGGTTAATATATGAGTGTTCATGCTGAAAATACGATCATCTCAATATTGTAACGAAATCTGAGTCTAATATAATATAATTTCTTCCATATTTTTAATTGAAGAGTGTTATTCAAGGGGAGAGTTAGCTAGTATTTCTAGTAGGCCAACTGCCCTTATGAGGATCCTCCATTCTGGTGGCTTTGTAATTCTGATTAGATAGATGAACCTAATTATTTTTGGTTTGCAGGATACATTGCAGGATACCATGTTGCTTATTATCGTGTTTAAAGTAGTATAGAGTTGTTTCTTTTCTGTAGTTTGGAAAATAAATTTTATTTGTTTCATAGTCATGTATCTTGTAACGACGATACATTTGTGGATCGAGAAGATGAAATAAAGTTAAAAGATCTGATGTTCCTAGTTAGGTACTGATTGCCCATGTGTTAGTTTCGGTTGATTGCAAGAGACACAGGTTTTATTTTTGCATTAATGTAGACAATATTATATTTTTTAACACGATTTCTTTTTTGTGTTTGTATATTTATCCTACAATGCCTTTTAGGAAGCAAACGTCGTACTTTGAAATCATTTACCATCAATCTTCATATTAATAATTGATTTTTACTTAGGTTTGATTTCAGGTTATATATGAGAAAAGAATAGCTAACCGCGATACTAAGATCTCAGAAACATTTGACTTAATGAGCACAGAGACTAAGCATAAAAATATCACAATGAAGTCGAACAATGAAGGTCATTCCTCATTACAGACACGTGAAGAGGTATCGTTTCCTAGGCTATATCCTTCCTTAGAGCGAGTTCAAGTAACGCTGCAGTTGACTTTGTCTTTCATTCTTTCCGGGTCGATAAAAACAGTAATCGTTTCCAACAGAGGTCGATGTAATCGACGCACCACCTCCACCGAAATTGCTGGCGTTGTGCCAAAATTTGAAATTAGTAATTTTTGTTAGTGTATATCTGTGTGACTGAGTATGAAACCGTGTGTGTATGAAGAGATGGAAGCTAAGATAAAGAAAGATAAGGAAGAGTGCCTATACACACAGAAAAAATGTCCTCTAATTAAGAATTGTGATGGAACGCAAATCAATGAATTTTTCAAGTTGTTTTATATAAAAATACAGTACAAAATCGACATTAATGCTTGGAAGAATCCTAGTTCACTTTGTAGTATTGCAGTAGAACTTTCTTTTAATGTTAACTGTTGATTGCAACGGAATGCCTAGCGTGTTGTTTGATTGGTTAGTTTCCTAAAATAAAACCTGATACAAAGGGAAGGGATATAGTTTCATTGTTTTTATGTAAATGCAACAGTTTAGGTCTAGTCTGTAAGGTAAGGTGTCGTGAGCGTTTTCATGTGTACTTCTCATACTTCAAACAATGCACTAAAAAGCGTATATCATTTCTACATTTGCTAGGGTGACGTGGTGCATTATTTGAGGATAATGAGGAGGGCTTTTAATGAGCCATAAAGATCAAAAGAATGTTGCTGAATAAATTAATGGCCGGGCAAAACAAAATCAAGTGTAAATAAACAAATATAAAATAATGCTTAAGCGCTGAAAATCTACACAAAAGTGCTTGTCATTGAGTAGTAGCGATGTTATATAGAATGTTCCAATAAAAGGAACTCGTTAATGCTCGTCATTTTTACAATTTTGTTTCTATGGTTTTGATTATTCTGCATAGGAATTTATACAAACACCACCTTAAACGAATATCGATTTCGAACAACAATTATAATTATAACGATAATGATAATAATAAAGGCAATATCATTACAAAATACAAATACCACAAACGAAAACAAAAGAAATTAATCAACGGCGATAAGAGTACAATACAAAAACAACAAACAGCTTTATCCTTTATAATAAACATAGCCGAATGAATTCCGTCATTAACAAAACTAACGCAAACAAAACAATATATGTATTTACGTATTTATTTATTTATTCATGTATTTATTTATTTTTAGTTGAAAGCTAGCGAACTCGTCAAGCAGATTGCTGAGCCCTTTCTTTACTGGTTGAAGAGAATTCAGCCATCAGGAGAGGCATAGATGTCATAACATCACAACTCTCTACATTTATTGCTATAATACACTTTACATTATTTTAGAAATTACTGGCGAAAATGAAGGCCAGCAATAGCTAAAATCATACGAATTCCAATGTTACATTTCAGTCTGCTTAAAGAGCTCATGCATATGTGTGTGTGAAGTGTGAGTGTGAGTGTATGCAATGATATGTGTGTGTGGCCATGTGTGTACTTATTTACATATGCTTTTCTATCTATTTATATCTATATCCATCTATCTGTCTATCTATCTATCTATCTATCTATCTATCTATCTATCTATCTATCTATATGTCTGTCTATCTATCTATCTATCTATCTATCTATCTATCTATCTATCTATCTATCTATCTATATGTCTCTCTCTCTATCTATCTATCTATCTATCTATCTATCTATCTATCTATCTGTCTATCTATCTATTTATCTATCTATCTATCTATCTATCTATCTATCTATCTATCTATCTATCTATCTATCTATCTATCAGCAAGCCTTCCAGTTGAGTCCCAAGAAATCAGTCAGAATGGCCAGTGAAGAACTTGAGTTCCCATCAACAACAGCTGACGCGTCATCAAGAGACGGTTACATTTCTCACCATACAAGCAGCAATCGGTTCAGAAGTTGAAGGACACTGATAAACCTATTCGCCATGAATTTTACACAGGGTCTTTATTTGTTCTTATGTTCATTTATAATGAAAACAGTTTATGCTTTAAACTAAAGGTTTACTCCATACTTTTGTAGAGTACTAACTTATTTTCATTAACAACAATAGTATTAATAGTGACTTCGGACTTTCGAGTAGTTAAGCCTTAATAGACAGTATGGCAATGGGTTGGCTGGTGTGGATGCCTGTCGGGAGGTTTGTTTCACAACCGCATAGATTCGGGTTCAGTCCCACTGGATATCACCTCCAGCAACTTTCTTCTAATATAGCCTCGTGTCGACCAATGCCGTGTGAGTGAATTTTGAAGACGGAAACTGGTAGCCGTTTGCTGTGTATGTATATATATATATATATATATATATATATATATATATATATATATATATATATATATATATATATATGTGTGTGTGTGTGTGTGTGTGTTATTTCTTTACTACCTACAAGGGGCTACACACAGAGGGGACAAACAAGGCCATACAAACACAGATTAAGTCGATTATATCGACCCCAGTGCGTAACTGGTACTTATTTAATCGACCCCGAAAGGATGAAAGGCAAAGTCGACCTCGGCAGAATTTGAACTCAGAACGTAGCGGCAGACGAAATACGGCTAAGCATTTCGCCCGGTGTGCTAACGTTTCTGCCAGCTCGCCGCCTTATATATATGTGTGTATTTGTATACGCGTGTGTGTGCGTGCGTGTGTTAGTGCGTGCGTGCATGTGTGTGTACGTGTATGTGTGTGTGTGTGTGTGTGTGTTTGTGCCTCTGTGTGTGTGTGTGTGTGTATGTAATTCCTACGTCTATAAATGAGAAGGAGTTGAAAATCATTTGGACTTCTAAGTGATAGCTAGAGTGCTGGCACTGGAAAAGTTTAGCTATAAAAAATTGATGAAGGCCTTAACTAGTTTCCATAGAGCATCAGCATTTATTTCTGGGCGAAAGCAGACACTATTGAACACAGAACATAACACCCGGAGTAAACAACATTGGGCATCCATCTCGGTGCTATAAAGTGACTTGCACATGGTAACCACGTACATTCATGGTGATTTTCAACCATACTCCCGTACAATCACACACACACACACACATCTCTCTCTTTATTTCATTCTCTTTATTTCATTCTCTCTCTCTCTCTCTCTCTCTCTCTCTCTCTATACGAGATACGTATGTGTGCGTGCGCGCGCGTGTGTATGTGTGTGTGCGTGTGTGTGCATACGTCACATTCTTAATATATATTTTATAAATGAATTGTATAATACACTCCATCTATGTTGATAGAGTTACGTATTCTGAATAATATGCTTAGTCTTTCGGCTTAGTATATCTCGTTTTATATAATATTGTCTTATATAAACCTTATTTTTAATCATTGTCACTAAATTAAGCTTAGATCCAAGGAGAGATGATTATAATACTTTATTTCGTCTAAATAAAGTTAACTTGTAATTTGATTTCCCTTGTTAAATCTCTGAAATTTAAATTCTACATTTGATCGGCAGTTCCTCATTCTTGGAAAAAGTGGAGTTAGTCAGCACAGGTTATATATATATATATATATATATATATATATATATATATATATATATATATATAATATATATATATATAAAACATATATACATACATACATGCATGCATACATACATACATACATACATACATACACATATATATATATGTACGTATATTGTATCGATGTGTGCTTGTGTGCTATCTGTGTATATGTGGGTCTTTGTTAATAGTTTTCAGAGAAAATGCATTAGGTAATAGTTTTACATACGTTAGTTTGTTTCTTTTTACATTTTATGTATATATTTTGTGATGCAGGGATCGACTGTAAATTAGTCACCTGGGCTGAGCAGGGATTTTTGAGGGGAACTAATTTACATTCAAATTTTTTCTGTTGTATTCCTTAATTCCTCAACTACTGCACTCCAGCAAATATATTAGTGTTGCCAGCATCTGAACGACAAATATTATCTTCGTTATTAAAATTACAAATGATACGAGAAAGAAAGCAATGTTAACCAGTTTAGTATCACCGACAGTTCAATCCAAATTCAAAATAATTATCATCAGACAAATATTAGCAATATTGGCTCCAGTACCCTACTCCACATCATCTCCTCACCAAAACCGTTATTACAAGTACAACCGTTTGTATCACATCGATACATTCACAGATTCCAAGCAATAAAAATATTTGATGACATTGTAATGTTACTATCCTCTCTCCATCTGAGAGAAATGGATATTCTTTGACAACAGAAGGAGAACAGGACAGTGATTAGATGCAGGAGAGTCACTTAAACACTACCCAAACCTACCACTGCACCCCAAAATGTATGGTAGTCTGCGAAGGGAGTTATTCATTATTCATTTTGCAACAAGGAAAATGGTAACAACAACATCATATTGCTAGGAAATCAATTGTATGCATGACAATTTGAAAAAAGAAGCAACCGAGACTAGTGAATAGAGACGGCCCAATTTTGCTCCACGACAATGCACGTCCTCACACTCCTCAAGCTACGGTCCAAAATTTGCAAAGCCTGGATTATGAGTTTTTCCAACATCCTCCCTATACCGCTGATATCTCTTTTACTGACCAACACGTTTTTTAAGCATTTTGAGTTTTTCATAAGCAAAAAAAAACATTCTTAAATAGAGAGAGGTAATTGAAGCATTCGGATAGTTTATTAACGCGAAAGAGGAATTTTTTTAATGATGGAATATATGACGTAGAGAAATGTTGGGTAAACGTCCTAAATGAACATGGATCATACTTTGATTAAATAAATCAGTTTTCTAACACTTCCGAAATATTTTATTGTTACCTTTCAAATATGGCAGTTCATGTGAAACAACCTAATATTTACATATGTATTTTGATGTATGTATACACGTGTATGTATGTATATATATATATATATATATATATATATATATATATATATATATATATATATATATATATATATATATATATATATATATATATATATATACGTGTGTGTGTGTGTGTGTGTGTGTGTGTGTGTGTGTTTATGTATATATATATAAATATATATATACAGAGAGAGATAGGCAGAAAGAGAAATATTATGAATGTGCGGAGAGAGAGGAAGAGCAAAGAGATGGCACCGGAGAAAATGTAAAGTAATGAAATCCATTAGCTTACGTTTGTTTCTGTTATAAGATGCGGTAGATTCTTATCTGCGTGCCAAAGTAAACGGGTAACATCCTATAGCTTCATCAGAGCCTTCAATATGACGTGAACTTGGTTTAGGAAAGTTACGTTTTCAGAACATACTTCTGTATGTTCTGTAAATGTATCTTTCTCGAGTAAATTGTACTTCATATAAAAGGCTCTGATTAATCTAGAGGTTGTTATCCTGGTACTCAACGAAGAGTATACTATTAATATAACCGAAACAGTTGTCAGCTAAAGAAGTTCATTATGTAACATTTGTTTTTTTCTGATGGCAATGACATCCCTTTGTTTTCTCTTGTCACACTATACTCATATAACATTGTCTTCTGGACCTTACATATATTGAATTCTACACCAGGTTATGCCTAAGCGCAATCATATGCGCGCGTGTGTGTGTGTGTGTGTGTTCACTTAACCAGTTTCAAATTTCATGATCAAACACGTATACTAAGTGGAGCTGTGTCCCAAATTATCTTTTCTAGTCTTTGTCCTAAAAACCGTTTGTGTTTATATAGAGGGAATGTGGCGGAGATCGGAGATTAGTTAACTTACAGATAGATCGATTGAGGAAGCTCACGTGTTTCAGCTGTAGTTACTCATAACAGTTATAAACTCCAAACAGTTTGCAAGTAACATTTCTTTTTCAACACTTTTCACATCTTCTCTAACCTAATAATTAATATTTTATAATCATTAATGGATGTTAATTAACTCTTGTTTAGTTAAAATTTCATTGCAACTTCTATTATTGTAAATATTTCATTTTAATATAATTATTATGTGCTTAGTACTTTGTAATACGAATTCAATTATTATCGCTTACAAACTGTTATGTTAAATATTAAGAATCTCCATTGTTTTACGCTATTAATGTTAAAATTCCCTTCGTTTCATATATTCCGATTTCGTGGTTTTTAGAACTTTCCCTGTCTACAGAGTTATAGTTTTTACAATTTTTGTCATACTGTTTTTTCATAAATGTTCAACTTACAATGTTCTTTTAAAACAATTACAATCAAGAAAACTTTACTTTAAATGCATTCTAAACAAACAGATTTGTTCCGTTTTCTATTTAAATTTAAACTCCGTTACTATTTGAAGCTTAATCCTTAAATTTCCTCAGTAGCTTATATCTGACCGTTTACACGATTAATTAGACAAACATTTTTCACTACTAATTGTGATTATTACACTTCTCAATATCGAACTCTGAAACTTAAATCCCACATTTCATTTCTAATTTCATAACATTAGCTTCATATATCACACTCTTCTAACTACTGTTTGATTGAAACATTGTTTCATGTACACTTTCATTGCCTTCCTGTATCACCTGTATTCATAATGTCAGAATATTTAACCATTTCAAGGCGTCGAGCTGGCAGAAAAGTTAGCATGCCAGACGAAATGCTTCACGGTATTTCGTCTCTCTTTTTGTTCTGGGCTCAAATTCCGCCAATGTTGTCTTTACCTTTCATCATTTCGCGGCCGATAAATTAAGTACCAGTTGCGTACTGGGGTGGATCTAATCCACTAGTCACCTCCACCAAAAATTCTGGCCTTGTGCCTAGATTAGGAAAGAACATTTAACCATTTCTTTTTCCACTATTATTATTTGATTACACTTCATCCTAATCTGAAAGACACATCAAGAATTTCTTACACTATTTCAGATATATATTTATAAACCGATCAATGTTAACCCTTGAATTTTCTCATAATTCGTACATTCTGAAACTGAAATTATAGAGTTATAATTATTTAATAAATAATTTTTATATTTTAATACTTTATTTGCATGAGTTTTTTTCTTGATCCTTACCTTCTTCCTCAGCCAGTTTTTGCATTTTTGATTTTGAAAATATTCTTTTCAACTCTAGGTCATGGTTGGGGGCCAATCGATTACATCGACCCCCAGTACGCAACTGGTACTTAATTTATCAACCCCGAAATGATGAAATGCAAAGTCGACCTCGGCAGAATTTGAAATCAGAACGTAAAGACAGATGAAATACCGCTAAGCATTTCGCCCGGCGTGCTAACGTTTCTTATTTCTTTATTGCCCACAAGGGGCAAAATATAGAGGGGACAGACGAGGACAGACAAAGGATTAAGTCGACTACATCGACCCCAGTGCGTAACTGGTACTTATTTAATCAATCCCGAAAGAATGGAAGGCAAAGTCGAGCTCGGTAGAATTTGAACTCAGAATGTAGCTGCAGACGAAATAAAGCTAAACATTTCGCCCGGCGTACTAACGTTTCTGACAACTCACTGCTTTTGATTTCGAGAATATTGTTAAATTACTCAATGCGATATAATTTTGTTTTATTCTGCAACGACCTCAAATAAAGTCTGCATTAGAAAACTCATTACAATCATTCTAGGAATCAGCTGCTCATTTCCATAGGTAATTTTAATTAATAGATTTATTATTTATTAATTAATTTGTTCTTTGATTCATTGATTGACTTTAATCTGAATATTCGAATATATTTAATTACTTAAGTTAAATAAATTCAATATGAAAATGCTACCACCGTCTCATAGATAATGACACAATCTACCCACTCTGCCTTTTCCTTCTTCCTCCTCTTCTTCTTCTTCTTCTTCTTCTTCTTCTTCTTCTTCTTCCTTCTTCTTCTTTTTCTTCTTCTTCTTCTTCTTCTTCTTCTTCTTTTTCTTCTTCTTTTTCTTCTTCTTCTTCTACTTCTTCTTCTTCTTCTTCTTCTTCTTCTTCTTCTTCTTCTTCTTCTTCTTCAGCTTTTATTATTATTGGCGATTAGACTCAGGTTCGTTCTTATTCCTTGTATAACTTATGTAGGCATCGGGTTACTCCCTCTAACCTCAGGTATCCACACCTTTAATGTATTCATACATTCTGGGGTATATTCATATATACTCCACGGTGTATATATATATATATATATATATATATATATATATATATATATATATATATATACTCATACATACACACACATCTATACACTCATACATACTAACATATACATACATATGTATAAAACTTACATGGAGATATACATATATATTCATAGATAATCATGCATACACATATATTTATGCAAAACACACACACATGCATATATATATATATATATATATATATATATATATATATATATATATATATATATGTATGTGTGTGTGTGTGTGTGCGTGTGTGTACGCAGCTCTGCGATGGACCGGCGTCCCGTCCATTTGAAGGGAACACATACGCCATATATATATATAAATATATATATATGTATGTATGTTCATACTCGTATAGAGAGAGGGGAATAGAAATAGATTAAAGAAGATAGAATAAAAAAAGGAAAGGGAGAGAGGGTAGAGTCTAGAGGAATAAGTCAGGGTGAGAACCTTCGGTGTACTTGTAGACAAAACAATATGGGTCGTACAATCTAAGAGGTGATCTGAGATCGTATCCCATATATATCCTACGACTCGTAACGCTGTAGTAGCGGTGAGAGGAAGCTCCTCTCCGGACGGAAAATAAGTTGTGTATATGTGAGCAAGGTATTTTCTTCCAAGAACGAGATCTGTCTCTTTCTGATAATGCGCTCTATATAAAGTCAAAAGGATACGGTTGTATTTTATACCATCCAAGCTCCCTCCTTCATTATGTATAGAGTATATGATACCTTTTTTAACAGTTTTGGGGGCTTTGCATTACGCAAGGAAACAGAAAACGTATCATCCTTGGTTTAGCAAGAAATTTCCATAAGCGGCGAAAAATAACATGTAAGAAATCACAGTTCGCAAGAGTTCAAAATGTTATTTCTCACTATTTAATCGACGCTAAATTTTATAGAATTCCTGTGTAATTGAACACTTGAATTATCTGTAATGTGTTTCTAAACGGAATACTACTGAAACAATTGCAAACGATAGCACATTTCTTCATGTTATACATGCATGCATACATATATATTTATGTATATATCTATGCATATATATGCGTGCATATATCTATACATATATATGTATATATATATATAAAGAGAGAAAGAGAGTGAGTGAGAAATACACGTCTGTATGTATGCATGCAGTTATGTATGTATTATACGCACATTGATATCCTTTGTATCCACGAACGCATATATGTGGAAGAAAGCTACTATTCACCAGTTATGCAGACAGCATTGAACATTTATAATTAGCACTCAGAAAATTTCTAAACTTGTGAAGTTTATTCTGAGATGAGAACGTCAATCAGACGTTAAAAATACCGCAGTCGAATAATTAAGTTTGCTTTCATTGAATGAAAATCTCTTTGAGGTGATAAAGTTATTTGTAAGGAGCAACTTAAATAAGAAATATCTGATCCCAAACAGGTTATATTATTGAGATGAAAGAGACGCTCTGAGATCAACTATTGATTCTTCTTATTAAAATCTCCTTTCACTAAGCGCTTATTAATGAAAAACGTACGATATATAATACACGTTGGCAGTACCGAAAAAGCAAATACATAGACAAAACACAAACAAAACCTATGATTTTATAAATATATAAACTAGTAAAGCGTTAAAAAAAAAAGAAAAAAAAAAGAAACGAACAGAATACATGACTAAATACCAGAGAAGTAAGAGAGAATATGCAGGTCAGTTTTAATAGCATCAATTTCTATTTGCAGGAATCTTGCTTAAATTTATCTTACTAAATTAATCTTATCAACGTCACTCATTTCCCCCTTCACGTTGCTCTGAAAATAGGAATTATGAACATATGTATAGCAATACACTGACACATTTACGCATCGGTAAGTGTGATATACACACACATATACACCGATCAACAGCTATACAAAAATCGTACACGTGCACACTTGAATGATATAATTGTGTAAGTGCGAGTGTGCGTGCACGCATGCGTACATGAGTATACATATAGAGAGTAAGACAGTTACCCACACACATGCAAATGCAAACACACACACACACGTACGTACATATATTTATATTTAGATATATATCAATATACTTGTTTACACGCATATATATTTTATAATTGTATAAATATAGTGTATGTATATACATAAATCTATACATATATAATATATATATATATATATATATATATATATATATATATAAACATATATATAATGCATGCTTTATATATATATATATATATATATATATATATACACACACACACACATATATATATATATATATATATTTCTTCCTCCTTCTTCCACTTCCTCCCTCCACCACCCGCCCTGCTCTCGTGTGACCTGTGGTCAACTTTCTTTTCACTCCAGCTGCTGTGAAGGCAAGACGAACTACTAGCGTTCTACATCAGATTCGCGTTTGGCCGTACGGCTTTTTTATGTTGTTTTCACTGTCCAATTTTTCCTGTCTTGGTTTACGTTTGCCACCTTGGAATCCTCTGTTTAGTTGGTTGATCCACTACTCAGGAAGACTATTCTAGAGTACGTCCTGCCTTATCTTCGAAACGTCGAGTTAGAATAGAGGCAGCTGATGAATAATTCCAAGTGGCTTTCTGTTTTCCTATGTGTTCGTTCCGTTGTCTGTAGTTCATTGTTCTAACGTCCTGTACCCTGATATGCATCTATATACACATGTTGATGAAAGTATATACATATATGTGTGTATACATGCATATATATTTTTTGTATTATTACATCATTGAACGCACACGTCCATTTTGCAAGTAAGACTGTACTTTATATATATATGTATATATATATATACATATGTATGTATGTATGCATGTATGTATATTTATATGCGTGTGTGCAGATAGATAGATAGTTAAATAGATAGATAGCAAGAAAGACAGACAGACAGACATACAGACAGACAGACATACAGACGGACAGACAGATAGATAGATAGATAGATAGATAGATAGATAGATAGATAGATAGATAGATAGACGGATAGATGCATACATACATACATACTTACATACATGCATACATACATACATACATACATACATAAATACATACATACAGGCATACGCAGGTAGACAGAGATCAACCGATCGATAGTTAGATTATATATATATGTATATATATATATATTTGTTTACTTGTATTCGTATGTGTATGCATATATGTACATGTGTACGTGCATGTGTACGCCTGAGTGTGCAGGTATTCGTGGCTGTTGAGAAGGTAAATCAATGATTTTTACGGAAATGATTAACTTGAAAAAACTGTTGCTCTGAATTGTTGCCCGTCACTTACATTTCTTCTTCCCCCTCACTTATTGTATAGATATGATGTAGCGGTGTAGTGGTTATGCGTGTGTAAGTAGAGTAGCAATGAATATGTATTTAAATTGATGAGGTGGATATGAATATTATTTGTATGTATTCAGGTGAGTGTGTAGTTTATGTGTATTGATATGTTTGTATCTGTATGTATGTACGTATGTATGTATGTATGTATGTATGTATGTATGTATCCATCCATCTATCTATCTATCTATCTATCTATCTATTTTTTTCTTTCTCGGTCCCTTTTGATCGCCCCCCCCCCCTTTTTTTCCTTGCTACGAACCCTTTTGATCGACACCCAACCCTACTTTTTTTCTTCCTTCCCCCTCCCCAAAAGAAAAGCTCTACATTGTATTCGTCCCATCTTTGTTAAGCCCTGTGTGGCTCATAAAAGAAATGTATCTATCTATCTATCTATCTATATATC
>NC_142934.1:94473578-94491078 GCF_046866305.1 Octopus bimaculoides | reverse complement strand
TTGGCGGTTGCAAAATGAAAGAATCTATAATTTGATGCAATTCTAATAAAGTGTCATTCTAATGTCTAAAACCGCAAATATCACTAATGAGTGCAATGGCGTGAAAACAGAGTGGTACCTAAATATGATTGTACTTGGTTATTAAAGATTGCTAAAATATTAGTCTTCTTATATGGATTATATATACATACATGCAGACAGATAGATAGATAGATAGATAGATAGATAGATAGATAGATAGATAGATAGATAAATAGATAGATAGATAGATAGATAGATAGATAGATAGATAGATAGATAGATAGATAGATAGATATATTCATATATACATATATACATGCATACATACAGACAGACGTAGAGACATACATGCACACAAATTTATTTTTCTTTCAACAAAAATTACAAAATACATTCATACAATTTGAGGAATATATCTGAAACATACTGGAATATGTCATCATAAGTTATTTCAAAGGTGTGAAGTGAGGTAGGGTTTTTTTTCCGTTTCCCGTTTTGAATATGATTTTCTTTTAATTCTCACCGATCATATATGTCTTCAGTTTAATTCACTTGTAAATTAATTGCAACAAAATTGCAATCCATCTTCGAAAACAATTTCTTCTCGTCTTATACAAAATATCCCCAATGTGATACCAAAGACGAACATATCTGCAGTGTCATGAGACTAACATGCCTGCGACTTCAATTATGTGAGGTAAACATGAAAGAGAGATGACGTGAATTGACACTTCGTTCACCAGAATACCAGAACATGTTCTGCGAAGAACCATACTAAAGCATGACATGGAATGCTAATGTAATTTCTACTTTTTATAATGCTGCACATATACACATAAAACTCTGAGAGTATATATAAAGTATGTACGACTATTTTTATGTAAATGCATATTTATAATAATACAAAAATATATGATATATATATATATTTATAATATACTTATGATAAGGTGCCTTTGTTTTATTTTTGTCATATTAAAACATGCGGCGGAATAACAGACATTACGAGTCATTACAGACAAAGAAAACTTTTGACAGAAATTGAGAAGTGCACAAAGAAATCGGTAAATTAAAAGAAGCATTCCAGAATAAATAACCAGGGACGAAACATGAAAAGATGAACATTATCCCATTGTAAATAAGAATATTCTAGAAAGCCAAAATATCAAACAAATCAAAGGTTGTGTTATTAACAAAAGATCTCAGACAAATAAGATATAAGCGAAGCTTTTCTGACTCTTGTATTAAGAACACATCAAAGGAGATGAACGAGATTAAACCCCGAAAGGCTTGTTTTCTAATTGGCATGCGAAACTTTTCTATTTGTTATTTGTTAAATACATGAATAAATAGAGAGATACAGTATATATATATATATATATATATATATATATATATATATATATATATATATATATATATATATATATATATATATATAAATATATATATATGTGTGTGTGTTTGTGTGTGTATGTGTGTGTGTGTGTGTGTGTGTGTGTGTATAATTCCATTGCGCGAATAATCACACCCGTTAAGAAAAAAAAAACAGTGAATGTATCGGAAAACTCAAATTGTATGGAAAAGATGATTAATAGAACAAATGTAACAGCTACAGAAAACGTTGATATATATATATATATATATATATATATATATGTGTGTGTGTGTGTGTGTGTGTGTGTATACAAATGTCTATATATATATATATATATATATATATATATATATATATATATATATATATATATATATATATATGTAAAGTGCGCAGGTAGAAACAAGAAGAGTGATTTCATTTCGGCGAAACAAAAATAAAATCTACGAACCAGTGAAAACTCCACGTGAATCAAGACAATACAATCTATCTACCATCTCATTGAAAGATGGATATAGACCTGAGGCACACGGGTATACAATAAATTGATAAAAGGATGTTGTCATGCCAAAAAGTATTGAACGTTCTCTTATATAGACAGAAAAAAAACTGAGATTAAGGAGGGAAAAGAAATTTAGAAAGTTTTCCTGTTAATCAGTTGGTATTGAAGCATAGTCATTCATAGAAAATTTTTGAATCGAGAATTAGAACCACGTGTTAGTTGCATGGCATCCATCTGTTGCAGTTCATGTGCATGTGTGCCTCTTCACTTAATGATATAGAATGATTTCTTTAAGGTGTCAAAGAACTTTCACATGTGAATGATTTCTTTAGATGTACCATGTTTATTCTTTTCTCAAGCAAAAAAGATCATGTGGTGTGAAACCACAGCAAAAGAAGAAAAATAAACGTTGTATGCAGATTTTTAATATACATGAATGTTACTGATAAATATATTGTTGATTTCAGAGTGATTAACATGTTTGTTTGTTGGTTTTTTTTTGGTTTTTTTTTCTTTTTTCATTATTTTGGTAAAGGAAGTTCTATTGGAACTAGATGGTCGGTGTTATTTACATTCAGAAAAAGAGCAGAAGTATAGAAACTTATGTGACATCATCTCTTGCTAATTCCAGTTGGCGTTATTCTTAGTTGCGTTAATCTTGTAAATAGTCACTCTACTGTTGGCAACAACGGAAAGCAGGGCGATTCAAAAACTTGTAATAATTTTCTCTTGGTTTGATTCTAAGTTATAAGCACTCTGGCGAAGTTCGTTCTACTACAATCTCCCATCGACTGACGCCTAGGACTTTAGAAAAGCCATAGATTATCTGATTAAGCATATTTAGTTTCTACGTAGTTTATCACTACCACCTTCATTTTATACGTAGATTTGCTTGAGCCTACTCTTTTGATAGCATTTAGACTTAGTTACTGGATTCCTCATAATTCAGGCCTTAGAGAAAAACAATCCATTTGCTGCAAATGTAAAGCTTTCTTTGTTCTTTGTGCACTCGAATCTAGCTGGCCGTACAAAAGACTTTATGCAATGAGACCACGTGCAATGACATATTAAGATGAAATACAAACAATTGGTAAGGCCTTTCTTACTGACATACTTTATAGCCCCAACCCCCACTCCAAAGAAAAAAGAATTTGCGCATAGAGTCCATTTATGTACTAGATGTTGTAGTCTAACTCCCTTCATCCATATCACAGCCTCCCATTCTATAATTGACAAAATGTATAATGTAATCCTCGCTTCGATCGGCAGAGGACAAGAATGGATAATTAGAGCTGGAATATTGCTGATCATATATGAGATCGATTGGGTGGACTTGCGGTTGAATAACTATAAATACAAACTCGAGCACACACATACAGACACACAGACACACACACATACACACACACACACACACACACACACACACACACACACACACACACACACACACACACACTTATATCCCTCGTAAATTTAATAAGGGATCAATTAACGGAGTAAAGATGATTTAATCATGTTAAAAGAATAAATTAAAATAAATTATCGTCTTCTTTCATAATATAAAATTTACAAACTGATATTTTTCCTGGGAGAAATCACAGAACGTTGTTGTCTCGTTTCACTTTCATTCTTGCTAATTGGCAGTACGAACACTGGAAGGAGTAGGTCTCAATAAAAGAAGCAGCAAATGTGACTGTCATGAGCAACTGCTGGTGTGTCTACACGTAAGACAGTGGCTGTAGCATTTGTAGGCCTAACAATCACTAGCAGTAGTCGTGGCTGTGTCAAATGTAGCTAAAATTAGAATAGCGTTGGCGACATGGCCGAAATACGTTTATGAAGGATTGTTTCTTAGTTGATGCGATTCTGCTGAGTTGTACATTCACCGAATTTATTTACAGGGAATGTTATAATATTCGGTTGATTTTTAGCTGCACATGTGACTATTTACAAAGGTGGGCACCGTTAATCAAGAAGTTACCTTCGTTAACCAATAATCCGTTAATCAAAAACTTAACCTCAATAACCGTTAATCAGCTAATTCTTTAAAGATGTAACGGAAGTTATTGATAAATCGTTAACATTGATTTTTATTAAATAAAAAATTAAAGTCTTGACCTTGTGTGATCTGTGGCCCCTACTGCTTTCTTTTGGCACGGTGACACCACTGAAGAAGTCATCCTCCTCTTTGTTGTTGCAGCTTCCAATGTTGCTGCTCACTTCGTCAGACTGCTACCTCATGACCTCCTCCACTTCACCCTTCATGCTTTTCCTCACCTTCGCGATCTTGGTGTTGTCATACTTATCCAACCGCATGAGGCGAAACGTGGGGTGGAATGTAGCTGCAGTAGGCGAGGCCGTTAGACTTGAGCCTAAAGATCGTAGCAGTATGGATGGGACGATTGTTCTTATTGTTTAGCTACAGGAAACGTCGTTTCCAACTGGCTATACGACACAATATCTGTGCTTTTACAATTTCGAATAGGGGAGTACAACTTCCCCATCCAGCGCAGAGCAACAATTTTGGACCGGTTTCTAGGTTATTTCTCTTTCTCAGGACAGAGTAGTTGCTTGGCTAGAGGGCACTACTGAATTCCCGTTCGAAAATATGTAATTTTCAAAGTGACAATCAATCACAATTTTCAAAGTGACAAGCAAATGCAAACATTGTTATTCCTTAATCTATCAAAGAGAAATATTCAGTAATAGTACTTTAAAGTAAAGACTATTTACCAACATGATGTGGCAGCCCTAGGGGCTGGTGAGCTACGCTGTTCAAAAATATAAGGACATAGATATTGTGTCGTATAACTAGCTAAACAGCAGTAACAGTCGTTCCAAACAGGTCTGCCACATTATGTTGGCAAATAGTCTTTAAATATATATATATATATATATATATATATATATATATATATATATATATATATATATATATATATATATATATATTACGTGTGTGTGTGTGTGTGTGTGTGTGTGTATATGTATATGTATATATATATATACATATATATATATATATATATATATATATATATATATATATATATATATATATATATATTTTGGAAGAATGAGAAACACAAAGCCATTGGTACAGTAAAATATATTTGAGAAAATGAATATAAATTACATTTCTCCGAAATAGTGGTGATGGTGGTGGTGGTGATTTTTATGTGGTATTATTTGTAGCAGTAGCAGCAGTAGATTTATTACTAATCGGACATAACTAAACAGTTGAAATATTTTCGTCTTGACTAAAGAGAAGGAACGTTAGCCTCATAAAATTGTCGTGAATAACTGACCAAATAAAATGAACTCAAATTATCTGTGAATGTACTCACAAATGACTTAACGATGTATTTAATTATTACTAAATCAAACATTGGTTAATTTTCGTAAATATGATTATATTTCTTGTAGCCTTGTCAACAATATACTTGCCATGGGTATATATTAAGTGCTGCTGTGAAAATCCCAATTTACTGATGCAGAATGTCTTCAAAAATCCAAATGAGAGCGAAACAAGTAAAACGCCGTACAGAAATTACATTCGAACCCTTCGTTCACGCAGATTTTGTTGTTTAGAATATTGTGTTGCTATTTAACCTTTAGGCAAATATAAATCTAAGGGAAATGAAAACAATGAAAATAACAGCACGAGGGAAATCCACAATGCAAAAGAAAAGCATTGCCGTAACAGCGGATAGAAACTAGGTCATCCACACGAATGGCCCTTAGGCTTCCATTTGCTTTACGACACGAACCACACATTGATCATTTAAAATATTTGAACAATTTAAATATAAAGTTGTAATTAGCAAATTCTAAATCCTTTATGTCGACTAGCAACTTATGGCACCTATTGAAGCATAAACTATTTTAATGCGTTCCATTGTCAAACGACAAAATTTTTATTCTAATCACGAAGTTTAATGCTCTAAATTTTTATCAAATGTGTTATGCCTTCTGCGATTACGGATGAACTTATGTATGCCATATGGTAGATTGAAATATTTCACTTATATTGAATGCTATCAGCTAAGTGAAACGCAAGTAACCTATGTTAATAAAATAACTGAAAATTAACTCAGAAAAGAATCCCATATAAGCATTGTTAAACAACTGTAAGTTTCCTCTCAGTAAATACGAGAAATTCTATGAATTTGGAATCATTCCTAAAAATCATTTGTTTGACTTGTAGTGTGTATAAATGTGTGTACCTAGGGAGACACATATGAACGCACTTGAAGTCTTATACACTGCAATTCGTAACACGCTGATAAGCAAATGCAAACGATTTCATTTCGTATAATTCTTCAAAATCAGTTGAAGTAAAGCCATTGCGATAACACAATATTTTGTGGCAAGGGATTAATTTTCGTAATCCTTCCTGAATTTTCTCGTTAACACTTGCATATGCTTTACTTGAAACCATTTAATTCAAATTAAGGTCGAATGTTGTTTTCTTTTAAAGAAACAGAACTCAACACTAATTATTACTTGTTCGGTGTGTATGCAATGTATGGAATAATGATGTTGTTTGGTTGTTTCTTATTGTTTTAAAAATAGTTGATGCAGAATGCTGTGCAAGTGTTCAATTAAGAAAAGCGAATTTTGTTTTCTTGGATTTATCTCCAAAAATCTTCAACCATTGTGATAAAGCATAATGTACAATGCTAAACTGTATATATCTTTTTTTTTCAAGCATCTTATTGATAGGAACTACAATTTGTCCTCATATGAGCTGTTTTCTTCAGGAATTATACTATTTACTGCAGTGAAAATTAAGTCAGTATTTTTGGGTGATGTCGTTTAGATTAATGGTTGTTAGTGTTTTCCTTCGAAGACTTAGTCTATTGAGGGTAGATTGCGTGTGTAAGGATTTGGTAAATTTTCCAACAATTGGTAGAGGACCTGCAAGATTATCATAATTTAATATGCATGAAGCACTTTCATAAATTGATCAAAGATAACGAAATTATTTCAAAGATCCCCTTCAAATGGTCATTAAAGTTTGGTAGTAGACCCATTTGGGATAAATGAGGCTAACATTGATATGAGACTACCAGAAAACCTTATTGAGTGGCAGAGTAATCAAACTTAATGTTAAATTCAATTATGACTTCCATAATTGCTATGAAATGCCTTTTGATTTGGTAGGAATAAAAATTATATTTTATTATCTCTCCTACATCTTACGTAGTTGTGTTAGGTTTTAACCGAGTGTCTCTCTTAATTTCGGAAGTTCACAGTCACTTAGAAATTGCAATCAGGTGTTTCTAATGACCATAGACACTGATATCCAAATTATACGAAACTGTATCAGTCACAAGGATCTGGCTGAATAAATACAGTAAAAATGTAATAGGAAAAATTATTCCACTACATTGCTAAAGAAATATATTTTGGGTCTCAAAAATAATAATTTTTTAGAAGTTATACATTTACAAACCGTAAAACAAAATTATTTTCCTATGCATGTTCTATGAGAAAACAAATATATGATTATGAATGATTGTTTTATTGAAAGCACATAGTTTCGGTCTTGTTGATAAGAATAATCGAGAATGCGCAATTAATAGACGCCCATATTTTTTATAGAATATATTACGTTAATAATGTAAAATAATTTACAAAATCATTTATTTGTTATTATAATTTTTCTTAAAAATTGTTTTCCCCACAAATTATCAATTTTTAAAAATTTATAAAAATCGGTTGTATTATATATTACAATTTAAAAGCGACCATCTGCCAGAATTGTTAGGATGCCGGACAAAATGCGTAGCCGCAGTTCGTCCACCGATACACTATACATTCTGAATTCAAAATCTGCCGAGGCTGACTTTGTCTTTCATAATTTCGGGGTCAATAAAATAAGTACCAGTGAAGCACCGATGCAGCCGTCAAATCCTTCCTCCAACGACACAAATGTCAGGCCTTGTGCCCATGGTAGAAACTACCATATATTACAATTTAAGTTAATTCGCGAGATGCAACTATTAGCATTTACAAACCAATTCAACTCTGCTCACACGATACTTGGAGGTTATACACTAAATCGGAAATGAAAACTTTTAATATTAAGGATATATTACAGTAAGCATTATCTTTAAGCATCACAGTTCGGCTTAATTTATTTGCATTTCGAGAATAGACTGTATTGGATTAACGACTACACGTATATATTTTCAAGGTTCAGAGTTGTATGTTTCTTGTCTAGTTAGAATATGCAGTATTATCCGTCTTAATGCGAGTATCAGATTATATCCGGCTTCTCGGTGCAAATCGCAATTAGCATGTAAAAATTATAGAAATCTGTACGAGCAGATAATATCAGTCATTAAGTGTGAGCACCTGCTTTTTATCAATGGTTTGGCGTATAGCCACAAGATTTAGAGGAGGAGAGAACTTCTTGAACACACAACACACAACACACGCACACATGCACACACACACACACACACACACATACACACACACACACACACACACACACACACACACACACACACACACACACACACACATATATATATATATATATATATATATATATATCAGTATCATACATATTTCAAAAAAGAAGGATATATACACCCATTAAAACGAATGAGTCTCAGTTAGTGTATGCTCATAGGTATGCATGTCGGAAACTAGCGTAGATTATTCGATAGATGTATTACGTACATATTTATTATTAATGATTAAAACTGCAAATATTAACTGAATATACATAAATTCTGGTGTAAAAAATATAGATTTCACTTATCAAAGAAAGGTAATCATCTAGGTAAGATATATTGAAAAATTAATCAATGAAATGACAACAGGACACTATGGATGACAGGCTCACTTTTCAGAGTCTAGTTCTATTCACTGGACGATACCAATCCATTTATCTCTATCAAAAAGAAACTATTGTCTATTTCCTAAAAGTTTATAAGATATAGAGGCATTCGTGTAGAAAAAGAACGTAATGACAACAATTAACAACCACATTCAATTTCAATTACAGTTCATCTAGCATTCTGTTTATGTATAAATTACTACAAAACGTTGGACTCGGACACTCTCAGAGATAACTGCACAATATATATGAACTTAAAGTTATATATGAGAGCTTTCACATGTTTCTAGAATTATGTTTCATTATCTGGGAAATAGAAAATATTCCCTGTTTTTCGAATGATGTTTTTTAGTGAATGATTTTTCAAATCCTTTATATCTAAATGTATCAGTACATTTATCATACGTACATGTGCGTGAATGAAAATATTGGTTGTCTCTTATATACCATGCGGCAAGTATGTTGAAGGCAATTCCTTAAAAAACTCCTTTATATGAATCCATACCAAAATTTGCTGACATGTGGCAATACAAGCCTTTTTCGGTTTTTTGAACGAAACAAGAGGAGCGACAGAAAACATGAATAAATAAAGCAGTTTTTTCGTCCCCTCGACTGTGTTCGGGCTATTCTACCTTCTATGTCCAAATAATACTAATTTTATCGACCCTGAAAGGGTGAAAAGCAAAGTCGACCTCGGCGGAATTTGAACTCAGAAAGCAAAGGCTGACGAAATATCGCTACACATTTTGCCCAAAGTGTTAACGATTCTGCCAGCTCGCCGCCTTATGTTCGGTTATAATAAAAAACAATTCTGCATTCATCTGAAAGGTCTAACTATAATATTCTAGACTTCAAAGTTATTATCAGTCACTACCAACAATATTCTTGTTTCTGAATCACACACACACACACACGTACATATATATATATATATATATATATATATATATATATATATATATATATATATATATATATATATATATATATATATATATATATATATATATATATATATGTATGTATGTATGTATTTATGTATATATGTATTTATGTATATATGAATGTATGTATGTATGCATAGTTTCAACGCCAGCACGTATGTCTGTATGTTAAAAATCAAATGTATATATATATATATATATATACATGCACACTCACATATATATATATATATATATATGCGTGTGTGTAGGAGAGAGAGAGAGAGAGAGAGAGAGAGAGAGAGAGAGAGAGAGAGAGAGAGAGAGTTTATAAATCTGTGTGTATACATTGGTTGTCTGAAAGATAAGCAGATAAACAAAAATCTCCTGTTAAAATTTGTTTTTAACATATTAAAACTGTTGCGTTGAATATATTGAGTCGGGTATCATTTTACCGACAGAAGTTACCAGATCGAATCTGAAAACAACTCCGGTTACTTATGTACTCGAAATGTTTACGCACGAAAACTCTTCTGATATAGACTTGACCTACAGCGCAACCAATGTGCTAATTAAAATGTTTCTTTCCCCGTAATGACTGCATCCTGAGATGATTTGTCCAAAGACAAGGTACATAAAATTTGCATCATTTTAAAATCTTCCATATCTAGTTAAACATCCGCCTGACTAAGACAATAAAAAACCATAGGACACCTAGCGTTGGACTTGGTTCTCCGAGGCTGCTTTTAATGCAGGTGATAAGGATTTTTTTTTCAGTTAATGGAGGTTTATTACCACTAATAACATTCTATCTACGAACACACGCATAATCATCCAGTTTCATGTACATTCATATGCAAGAAGACAATTTCATGTACATTCATATACAATTGAGTCTTTTCTAATTTAGACACAAGTGACTATTTTAATTGAATGGGTTCACCGACAACGTTGATCTCATTAGTTTACTGTTTCAATATGTAATAGATACCGTAGGAATAACAGGATAAGTTGCTCTTGGAATATTTGGATTCAGGTTATAAAGAGCTGGATGGAAAACAGCAATGAATTCATTCTGATGCACTGATGATTCTCTTAACTGCTTGTCTTCCTATCCAGGCATTGAAAACTCATTAAATTATAATGCATGTTATTCACAAACTATAAGTTTGTCTGCCAGATGTAAATGTAATTTCATGTTTAGTTAAATATTTGCATCACTGGGTGCATGGCTTGTTTGGTCGTTTTAAATCACAAATGGCATCTAGAAAGCGGTTACCTTTGAATATTTATGTACCCAGTTTGACAGAATAAGATTAAAACAAAATGACACATATTGAAATGGAACCCAATTCTTTGTTAGACCTAAAGTTAATTTCTTAAGCATTTGCCTATCCTGCGTATAAACATGCACATAACACACACACGCTCACACACACACACACACACACACACACACATAAATACATGCATTACGCAGATACAGAATTTATGGTGCTTTATTTGGAACATAGGGTTGTTTAAGTATAAGCCTGACAGACTTGGTACCAATTGTATGATTAGCGTTGCTAACTATAATTACCTTTCATTATTCCTAAATTTTTAGTTTTCGCAGATAGGCAGGTAAACAGATGCATAATTTTTTTAGCGTTAACCTGTATGTTTATATACACTCAGATACACACACACATACATACAAACACACACACACGCATACACACACACACACACACACACACACACACACACACATATATGTATATATATATATATATATATATATATATATATATATATATATATATATGTGTGTGTGTGTGTGTGTGTGTGTGTGTGTGTGTGTGTGTGTGTATGCGTGTGTGTGTGTTTGTATGTATGTGTGTGTGTATCTGAGTGTATATAAACATACAGGTTAACGCTAAAAAAATTATGCATCTGTTTACCTGTCTATCTTGACATCTACGATTCCTGATCTTTCAGTGACCATACTTTTATAAATATATTTCTTCATACAGACGCGTGCCCATCCCGTTTTACATTTAGGTCGCTCTCCTCCTCCTCCTCCTCCTCCTCCTCCTCCTCCTCTCCTGCTATTCCTCCACCTCCTCACTCTCTCGCTATCTCTCCACAAACATACCTACATGAAGGGAAACATACAAAAAAACATGAGTGCAAACATTTATAAGTTTACATGCAAAGGAAATTGAAATTGTGTTGCGCGTTTCTTCACGCAATCCCTTCAAAATCGCTAAGATACATACGCAAGCACACTCTCGCAAATTTTATTAATAAAGGTACATAAACATGTTTGTGGATGATGTATATAGGTAATGTGTCTGTATGTATACATTCATATGCGTATATGTGTAGCATACATATAGATATATGTATACATATAGATGTAGATATATAAATGCACACACGAACACACACATCCATATATATGCGTATGTATATGTGCAGATTTGTATGTTTTGTTTTATGTATTTATTTTATGCATATAGTTGCATATCTAGAGGCGCTCATATATATTTAAATGATAAACTTCTGGAAAGTTTTACACATTTTTACAGTTCCAGTGATGGATTGGATCTGTTGCCTTCGAACTAGCTTTCTCCTTTCTGGTTTTGAGAAGCCTAACTTCTCAACGTTTGCATTTAGGCAATGCGTTATATATCCCAGGACCCCAATAAATATAGGTGTGTCTCTATGCATGTATGTATACATATATGCATTGCCATGTCCATGGAAGAAGGGAAGAATTCATAAGGATAGTTAAATGGATAAACGTACCAGTGCTGTGCTTTATCCATGAATATATTATAACATACAAACATATCGAGAATGTTACCTTACTTAGATAGATAGAATGCGAATGGTTATATTCTTGGCTTTATTTTTTTAAATATTTTCTTCAGATAAATTGTTGAAAATATGTTACGTATTGAAATGTGTGGTGAATTTCTTAACATTCTTCAAAGAGATTTAAATGCATGCATATGTGTACACATATGAAGAAGTTTTATAAACATGCATATCCAAATATCTATGTTTTATAGAATACTTATAGCGTTCAAACACATACACACACATTGATACCTACATATCTATATAAATATGTATATATATGCACATATGTATATATATATGTATTCATAAGTACAGACATACACATTAAGACATACGAGCTCTAATATAATATGCAATTTCTATATCTAATAGATATTCCGAATAGCAAACAAAATGGGTCAAACGATTTCAATAAATTGAATTTCAATTATATTCTTCTTCCTCGGCACAATTTATTTGTAGGCTTCTATTTGATTTGCCTTGTTATTAGTGAGACTTCAATCAATGTATGCAATTGCATTTATATCTCACATTTTTATTATATTATTTTCAATGCTATAATTTTCATTTAAGTTTTTGTGTTACTTCAATTTTTCTTTATTCAATTTCTTCTATTTCTTCTGTGCTTCATTCAGTTTCAAAACATTTGCCAATCCACGAACGAATGAAATATACATTCTTCTTATGTCCAATCTGTGTTTGGTAGGACATAACTAAGAAAATATAAACAGTTTAGTTGAAATGTTATTGATTTCTGTCATTTCATTTCTATAAATTTTATTTCACTTCTTATACATATTTTCTGAAATGTGGGGGAAAAAATATAATAAACAAGGACTTCATACACAAACATAAATACATCCATAATGTTATATGTTCTCAGAACACTAAAACCCCATACATGTACATACGTTGAAACATACACATGTATGTATGTATGTATGTATGTATTTGTGTGCTTTGTGTGTGTGTATGTGCATATATATGTGTGTGTGTGTGTGTGTGCACACACACACATACACACTCACATACACAGATGCAAAAACACACACACGCACACACACTGAAAGGGTACTTTTGTTATGTTTTTTGCGTATTTGATGCCTTACCTAAACTTATTCTAGTTACATTTGGAATTCTTTGAAAGTCTTCAACAAGTTTAGGACGTTTTCATCGCTATGGGTTGTACACACAAACACATACACATGCAGACACATGCACATGGATATGCGCGTGTATTTATGTTTTTGTGCATGTTTCTCTGTGTGTGCATTTGAATGAATATTTGAAATCTTATAGGCGAGAAGAATATTTCATAACGTTAGGGAAAAACGCTCAATTTCCAATTTCTTCCGACAAAACCTGATGTATATCAAGCAAGCAAATACTTATTAGCATATGCAAATATTCATCGTTTACTCTCGCGTAAGGTGGTGAATTATAAAAATCGTTAGCAGAATCGTATGAAACGCCAAACATTGTGAGATCAAATTTCACCCGAGTCAACGTTCGCTTTAATCACTTCCGAGTAGATAAAACGAAGTAACAAGTAATTGCTTGTGTTGAGATCAATGCTATCAACCAGAACAGCCTGCATCAAGAACGCTAACCTAGTGTCAAAATATAAAGCTATTCTTTACTCTTCCATAACTTGGTGATGTAAACAGAATATATCAAAATATGAGGTTTCAAGACAGTCATAACTCCTTTGAGAATAAATAATGCTTCTTCTTCCTTTGTCTGTCTGTCTCTCCCTGTCCCTCTCTGTCATCATTTACAGCACACACACACACACACACACACACACACACACACACACACACACACACACACACACAATATATATATATACATATATATATTAAATATATACTTTTATAAAACAAATTTTACAAAATATATAGTATCTGTTAACAGTCTTAGCCAAAAACTCACAACCAGCATGACCGCAGCCACTTGGCTGAAACACATAAATAAATAAATAAATAAATGTATACATGTCTCTTAAAGGATAGAGCTCAAAATCAATGCATTGAAGATACTTTATTGCAGCAACAATTATAATAACAGAAACAACCACAATAATAGTATTGGTGATGGCAATAATGCGACCCTGATGAGATGGAGTATCCAGAAATTTGTAATATGTTGTAATTTGTTACAATATTTTACGAGACATCTGATGATGTGGTTTATTTTTCCGGAATACCCTATTGAAATGTGCATAGGTTTGGCTTATTGTGGTTGTTTCTGTTATTATAATTGTTGCTGCAATAAAGTAGCTTCAATGCATTGATTTTGAGCTCTATCCTTTAAGAGACATGTATACATATATACATATATATATATATATATATATATATATATATATATATATATATATATATATATATATATATATATATATATATATATATATATATATATATATATATATATATATATATATATATATAACGGCCATGAGTGAGATAAACTTAGGAGGAATCTGATTACTTTCCTCCAAAGAATGTGCTTACGGATTACGATATAACGTAACCTTAATAACATAGATATTTTAGACATCGACTTGGATTTGCAATAGATAAATCTAAACCCAATCGCAAGCCCGATGAAAAGCTATGTTATATTAGTAAAGAATCAAATCATCCACCCGTAATTCTTAAGAACCTAGTTAGTAATATAGAAAGGCGCATATCATCGATATCTTCAGATGAGACGCCATTTCACAATGCCGACCCGTATTATAATAATGCATTGAGGAAAAGTGGATTCTCGGAGAAGATCCAGTATAGTCAAGTTAATTCTAACAATAATAGATCACGTAGAACTAGAAGTAGGAAAGTTTTGTGGTTTAATCCGGTATTTGATATTGCCGCAAAAACTAATATAGGTAGGGAATTCTTAAAATTAGATTCTAAATATTTTCAATCGAATTTTTGATAGAACACTGAAGGTTAGCTATTCTTCTTGCAAAAACTTCGCCTCTTTTGTTAATCAACATAACACAAAAATTATACAAACAACCACAGTGCAGAATCTAATCTGAGGAGCTGCTATTTCAAAGATAAGACTTGCTGTCAGTTAGAAAGTAAATATCTTGAAAAAGTAATTGTTTATAGAGGAAAAGTGCTAATAGATGGCTCAAAAGAATATAAAACTTATATACTGGCTTCGCAAAATTCATTCAAGACTCGCTTTTACTCCCACCGGAATTCTTTCCGATACCCCGAAAATAGGACAGCAACAAGTCTTGCAAAACATATCGGGGGGAAATTGAAGGAGAATGACACCCGTCCATTCAATATCAGCTGGGTAATTTTGGAAAAACATCATCATACAGACATGGAGCTTACAGAAGACCTATGAAATGTTATCTTTACCTCTCAGAAAAGTTCTTCATCCTTTTCGAGGATAAACATGCATTGATCCAGAGACACCAGCTCTTAAATTCTTGCACGCCCGCTGCGTGGTTTAAAGTCTCAACCGAAAAACATACCGTATGGGTAATTTTTTTTAACTTTCGGAAAATGTTGACTGTCACATTTGAATTAGGTTTTACACCTTATTTATAATTATTTTTCTATTATATTCCTAGTACATATTTCGACTTCATGTTTTATATTTCACATCCGGCTTTTAAGAAGGCTTTCGACTGTTTTACAAATTTAAGCTTAAATTTCGCCGAGGGTCATTTTTTTTTTACAAATTTCACTCATTTTTATATATTCAACTTTATATTTTAAATTTTTATATTTCTTTTATATTACATTTAATTATGTTATGTTAAATTATTGTACAATTTCCTCATTTTAACATTCTATATACCAGACAGTATTTTATATAATGTTTGTATGCTTATATACGTTATGGTGTGTCTGTATATATATATATATATATATATATATATATATATATATATATATATATCTTGATGTGAAGATATACATATATATATATATATATATAATTATGTGTATTTCTTCTATCTTAATGAATAAAAATTCTTCATATAGAATAAATGGGTTAATAGAAACCAATGTAGCAAAGAACACAAAATAACTGTGGTTAGCTCCTGTTTTTAAGGCAGGAACTCCATGAAATTTTGGGTATTTGAGTATATTTAAGAATATATATATATATTAACGTATATATTTATTTCTATTTTTGTATGCGTGTCTACTTGTGTGTAATTGTATGTATATTTGCATGTATGTAGATATGTATGTCGCTTTATATGTGTGCATTTGTCAGGCTGAACGAAGTGTTTAACAGTCATTAGATACGTTCTAGGAACACTAACCCCCAAACCATCTTACTCTCTACCTATACCTATTTTCAATTTCTCTTTCTAATTTTCTGTTTCTTTTTCTTTTATTTCTTTTTCTTCTTTTCCTTTTTTTCTTTCTCCGATCACTTGTTTTTCTTTGATTTTCTTTTCCTTTTCTTTCTCTCGCCTGTAACAACCAAGTTGTATAAGCATACACCAGGAGGTAATATGCGCGTGCGTGTGTGTGCGTGCATACATATATATGCATTTGTATATATTTATGCTTTGCCTATATTTGTCTATATATGTATGTATATATAGGTTGTTTGTTATGTGCATGTATTGCTAAATGTAAATGTATTTTAGCGTGAAATTCTTTTAGACGGGAATATCTTTGATTTAGTATTTTTTAACATTAATTATTTACCTTGCGTGTTCAGGTCTTTTTTCCTTCTACATAAGAAATTTTTGATTTAAGCTTTACTCCGATTTTTAAAATAATATGATTTTAAGCTGCAATAGTAATTTCATGCAACTGGTTATTGAAAAGGCCGCTAGTTGAAAGGGCCAATGAAACAAAGCCATGTTCAAATGTTTACCTATCAAAGTAATTGTAAATTTATACAGGTAATCTAATTTTATTCCAATCTAAACAAAATGAACGGGAACGTGAAATTCTGAGTAACGGTTTGGTGAT
>NC_142934.1:94443578-94468578 GCF_046866305.1 Octopus bimaculoides | reverse complement strand
GGACTCTCGAGAGGAAGAGGTCCAATTTTGATTTGATATCACCTACATCTACTTTGTGCAGGCTCCTCAGGCTATTTTGGAGAATATTAAAAAGCTCTGCGACCCTGAAACCCTAGGCCGTTACTGTAACTCTTGCTGAAGCGCGATGGCATTGCTGGAATCTTTGGTACCGTGCAGTATCGACTCATTCTGGCATTAGTGTAGCTTTCAATGCTAAATTTTGGCACAATTTCTCCCAATGTCTTCCAGATGTATATTACTGCGTACCTCTCCCGTCTTCGCTCCAGGGTGTAGAGTCTTACCTGTTTCAGCCTTTCTCATTAGCTGAACTATTGCAAAAAAAGCAGTGATCCGAAGACAGTGCCCTGGGGAACACCGCTCACTATTTGTGCTTTCATTGAGGTGGATCCATTGGCCACTACTGCATGACTTCTATCTTTCAGAAAGTCATGCGTCCAATCTCCAAGTTTTCCAGCCATGCCTAGATCACGCAGGTTTTGTCATATCATACTATGATCCACTTTATGAAAAGGTTTCGCAAAGTCAAGGTATATTACGTCTACATTTGAGTTGTTAAATAACTGCATCAACACCCAGTCATAATGTTGCAAGAGCTGGGTCAGGTAGCTCCTACCTGGTCAAAAACCATGCTGGGTATCACTCAGGAAGTCGTTTTCTTCAAGGAATGCGATTAGTTTCCCTTTGACTACCCGTTCCATGACTTTTCTGATGTGTGAAGTCAGAGAGATAGCCCTATAGTTTTTGGTATCTGCTCTGATTTTCCATTTATGGATTGGGCATATTATTCCCTCCTTCAGTTTGCTTGGCAGCCTACCATTCGCAAGAAAACTCTGGAAGAGAATCTGTAGAGGTTTTGCCAATGCACGCTTACACGATTTGAGGAGGACTGCTGGGAAACCATCAAGACCAGCAGTTCCGTTTGCGCCCACCTCATCTATGTCTAGTAGCATATCTTCTTCGCTAATGTCGCTGCATTCCATCGTAAGGCAGCAATGAAGTCTAGTGGTACGTTCACTTGTCTGTGTTCGAACGGGGTGGTAAAGGCACTTTGAACAGACCATTCAGTACCTTCCTGATCCTGGTTGGACTGTCTATGAGGGAACCATCCTTTTGGAAGGGGGTCCTTACATGCACTGTACTGGGGCTGTTTCTTTCTTATAATGAAAGAAGGCCTACCTACCTATATATATACATACATATATATATATATATATATATATATATATATATATATATATATATATATATATATATATATATATATATATATGTATATGTATATATATATGTATATATATATATATATATATATATATATATATATATATATATATATATATATATATATATATATATATATATATATATATATATATATATATATATATATATATATATATATATATATATATATATATACATATATATATATATATAAATCTTTTTATTATATTTATCTTATGATATTTACTTTACTTTATATTATACTCATTTATTGTGCTTTTATTCATTTTTCTATATGTGATAGTGGAATTTCATCGATGAGTTCTTGAAACTTGTTTATTTTCCCTAAAACTATATATTTTATATATATTTTATCTATAAAGCTCAATTTAATTTTAATTTTTTATAAAATGATTTTAATTGACTTTTTACCTGTAATTTTGGATTTTGTCCCTAATATTATTATATATATATATATATATATATATATATATATATATATTTATTTATGTGTTTCAGCCAAGTGGCTGCGGTCATGCTGGTGCACCACCGTAATTTTCACGTTCCTCGCATGGCTCTTCTCCCCCACCTGACATGGTCCAATCAAGTGTTTTGATGGCAGCACATCTGGTGTATAAGAGAATTTGACATAGCTGCCCTAAACTGCGTCTCATTACGAGCCATTGGTTCGTCTGGTTCCGTGGAGAGGAAAGTGTCAAGTTTTGTCTTGAACACTTCCGTATCCATGTCTTGCATGTCTCTCAATTGTTTTGGCAGGGCATTGAAGAGCTGAGGTCCTCTGAAACCGAGGCTGCTGCAGTATCTCGTTCTTATGTGAGATGCAGTGGACGGTACCTTTGGCACCATGCAGTGGCGACCCGTGCGGGCGTTCCTGTAGTACTTGATGCCAAAGTTTGGCACCAGTCCTTCCAGTATTTTCCCTATGTATATTATTACATATCTCTCCCGCCTGCGCTCCAGGGAGTAGAGACCTAGTGCCTTCAGTCGCTCCCTGTAGTTCATCTGTTGGACTGTGGCGATCTTTTTTTTATAGTGCCGCTGAATTGCCTCGAGTTCTGCTGTCCGCTTAACACTGTGTGGTGACCACAACTGAGAGCAATAGTCTAGGCGGCTATATACAGTTATATAATATGTGTATGTGCATATATATACACACGCACACGACGGACTAGCGTCCCAACCAGGGAGAACGTTGTTCAACTCACATAGCCTGCGTTGTGACCTAGCAGATATACTAATGGTGCGTGTTTTCTATGTATGATAAAAAAATACACACTCAACAGGAGGCAAATTATATTCACCCACCACGCAAGTAATACGTAGGAGATAACAAGTTCACAAGAACTGGATAAGTATCTGAGTGGCACGTTATCGTTAACGTGACAGGTTGATACGAAAGGACTTTGACAAGCCATTTAATTAAATTATTGAATATTAATTAGTTAACTAATTAATAAAGTGAATAATAAATAGAAGAGAATTTACCACCTTAGCGTGTTTTTATTGCCGATTAGACACATGCTCTTCCATCGTTATATATAAATATATTTTACGACACTAAAGCACATGAAGATATCTGGCTAACACATAGAGATTTTTATCTGTTTAGGTAATTATCACTATCTAGATGCGTGTATACGTGTGTGTGTGTGTGTGTGTGTGTGTGTGTGTGTGTGTGTGTGTGTGCGTGTGTGTGTGTGTGTGTGCATGATATGTATGCGTGCGTGCGAGTATGCATAGCGTATGTGTACGTCTCATATATATACATATATATACATGCTTGATCGATAAGTCCACAAGTTTGTTTTTTTATTCTCTCTGTTAATTTTCTCTTATTCCTTTCCATTATTAAAGAGCGTTGGCTCGAAACGTAGAAGACTTTCTCACTTTACGAGCCCCAAACTATTACACATACTTGTTGTTCATACACCTGTTTTCGTCTTTGGCTTTTCTGTAAATTTGAACTATATATATATAACAAAAGAAAGAAGATGTACTAAGTTAGCATAGCTTTAATATATTTTTAAAGGTAGAGTTGGTAGTCGACCTGTTTCGCGTTTCGTTAATCATGACATTGAAATAATTGTCATTTCGTATTTTCTTAAGAAGGTTTTAGTTCACGTTCTTGTATGAAAATCTGTGAATGAATCAAGAAGTAGAATCATAAAAGGGAGGTAATTGGTGATTGTTATTATTCAGGACAGGGGAGGTTATAGCTCAATTTTTGTGTGGGGTGGATAAATTAACATAACATGAACTGATGAGTGCAGTGACGGAGATGCGATAATGAATCAAAACATATTGATACCAAACTTTGTTATGCGTTCATATTTAGACGTATTCTGTATCTTTCGACATATTGTCGTGAATTGCTCGAAATGTGGAGCAGATAAAACAGCCGACACCAGATAAAGGGTCTTTCTGTATTTCTGTATTTTACTTGTGTTTTGTTACTTTTTTCTATTCCAATTGTTTCTCTCTATGTTCGCAAAAGAAGTTTGTCTTCGTATTTCATGTTATTTTTTTGTGATGTCTTGTACCGATATATGCATATATATATATATATATATATATATATATATATATATATATATATATATATATATATATACATATACACCAAACACAGATATCCTTGCATCTGCAGGCATCTCCACAATTAAAGCCATGATTTTGAGGAACCAATTGAGATGGTGTGGCCATATTGTTCGAATGGCAGATGAACGCATGCCGCAACAGCTGTTTTGTGGTGAGATTGCAGAGGGGAAACGTTATCGGCATAAACCTAAAATAAGGTTTAAGGATGGCATAAGGACTGCTATGAAGTCAATTGGAATGGCTCCAAAAGATATAGAAGCCCTCGCTTCAGATCGAGTTGGATGGTGAACAAGGGTGTGGAGTGGAGTGAAAGCATTTGAAGAGGCCAGGATGATGCAAGCAGGGCTCAAGAGATATTTAAAGAAAAATGTAAAGACTGAGAAGGTGAATGACAAGGACCTTTTTGTCTGCACAGTCTGTGACAGGCTATGTCTGTCCTTGGCTGGCCTCAAATCTCACCTGCGAACCCATGGAAAACAAACCTCATCCAGCTATTCTGATTATATGTCTGTGCACACGTTTGAATGTGGTGTGTGCCAGAGGGTTTGCAAATCCAATGGGGGTCTTAAAAGACATGTTAGGATCCACAATGAGCAGAACTTACTTGCAGGTATTGGTAGTGCAAATCGGAGGTGCAATCTGTGTGGGTGTTTTTTCAAAACACTGTCTGGTTTAAAAAACCACATCAGACGCCATGAAAGGGCTAAGGTGTAGGTGCAGGAGGTGGTCAAACTCTGTTTAAGGAGTAGACAACCACCATATATATATGCCTATATATATATATATATATATATATATATGTGTGTGTGTGTGTATGTGTGTGTGTGTGTGTGTGTGTATGTGTGTCTCTGTGTGTGTGTGTGTGTGTGTGTTTTATATTATTGTATATATATATATATATATATATATATATATATATATATATACATACTGTTTCTTAAATTGTACCGAAGAATGCAAACTACACAGAGAAGATATGCTCTTCCCCCGTCACTTACCGCTCAAAACTCGTAACAATTGCGTGACTTTTATACAGAGAGAGAGAGAGAGAGGTAGAGAGAGGGAGTGGGTGAGTGAATGACTGAATAACTGAAGGGTAGTAGTGAGAGGGAGAGAGATACGTAAGTGGGTAGTTATATGTATTGATAGACAAATATATGTACATATATCGAGAGTCAGGTATGTATACAACCCCATCCCTCAACCAATACAACATCACTTATCCCGGACGATTCACCTACACAACAATGATATACAACAACTATTATTTTCCGATCTGTAATCAGTTTGCTCTCAAAGACACCGTTGAGATCACTGGAGTTTGTGCTATTCGAAGATAATATTGGGACAGATACGCCTGCACACCATGTGTTTCGGTAGTTTATGTCGATGTATGCAGTATGGTTGTCAGCCTGGACGCATAGTAAAAGTGGAAGATTGCAAGTGCATCATTTAGTTCAGATTATCGTCCGAATAACGACACTTTCCCGTTTCTCTCGTTGTATTTCTCTTCATAAATGGTCTCATCTCCCTTCTGATATCCTCTTCGCTATTTCCCGTCTTTTTCTCTCTCTCATTCCATCTCGCTGTCTCGCTTTCTCTGAATTATAGTAAGATACATACAGCAATGTGTGTCTGTGTTACTTATCTACAACACGCCATACTTATAAGGGTACACATATACATTGTACTACACATACACAAACAAACACACACACAATGTACATATCGGTGAAATCACGAACTCAGTCTCTCTTTCTTTCTCTCTTTCTCTCTTTGTCACTCTGTCATCGTCTGTTTCTCCCTGCTTACTAAATACGGGATGTTTTGCGATATCTCTCGATCTTTCCCTCATTATTTCACCAATACACATCGAATACATAACCAACTATCTGCAAAGAACACTCTTTTCCCAATCCTACACTCACATTCTTTTACTCTGACTCCCACTGTTTCTCTCCACTTCCCTCTCTCTCCCACTCTTTTACTTTCGCTTTCAAACTCTCCATTAAAATGTCATTATGAAATTCTTAATTAGTTTTGCATGAAATTTATGGCAGAGTGTGTAATTTAATTTCCCAAAGATTTAATGTTCGTTTGCATGCCTTCCTCTACTTCAATTCTTATGCACTGATCGGTCGTAATAATTACCAAGATGCATAATTGAAAAAAAAAAACAGAAAAAACAACTCGTGGTTTAATTGGTAATTAAGACGTGTATCAAAGTAAGAAGCTTCTATTGAAAACCAACACCAATAAAAGAAATAGGAGAAATATAAGACAAAAAAGTGGAGACTAGAATGCATGTGTGTGTGTATGTGTGTGTGTGCGTGTGCGTGTGAGTGTACACACGCATATACACGTACGTACATATGTTCGGATATATATATATATATATATATATATATATATATATATATATATATATATATATATATATATATATATATATATATATATATGTGTGTGTGTGTGTATACATGTATGTGTGCACGCGCGTAGTGTATGCATGTGTACACGTGTGTAAGAGAGAGAGAGAGAGATGGAGAGAGCGAGAGAGAGAGAGAGAGAGAGAGAGAGAGAGAGAGAGAGAGAGAGAGAGAAAGGAAGAGAGTCTGCATAAGCCTTTCGGAAATAAATAGAATTTGCAAACACGAACATATATACAAATATATATATATATATATATATATATATATATATATATATATATATATATATATATATATATATAGTAAATCCTACACGTTTAGTTACATATATATATATATATATATATATATATATATATATATATATATATATATATATATACATATAGTGGTTGAAAAAACAATTTCTTTCGTAATTACATATGAATAAATAAAAATATTTAAATTAAATATATCTTCGAAACGAAATTTAATATACAGCGTGATTATACACAAAAGCGTGTGCATTCACACATATCCTTGTACATGTGCTTATATGTGCACCTGTTTTGGGATTATGTATGTGTATTCGTGTTTGTGTGTACGTATATAGATATAGATATAAAGAGAGCTGTATATACGAACACACACACAAACAAACCCATATATACATAGATCCATATATATCAAGGGCAAGAGCATGTTATATAATAACATTGTTTCCTTAGAAATATATGTACAAAAGAATCGTATATTCCCTTCCAAATTCTAAATTTCGTTAGATTTTCTTTTTTATCTTATTGTTTTTCTTTTAAACAATGTTTTTAGAATGTAATGTGTGCTATAACATTGATTGGCTCTGGTTCGGAACACAAACCCAGAAGAGAGCATACATTTCATGTCACTCAAATCAACAGTGATGTATTTTTTTTTTATATCGAAGAATTGAAACTTTATCAAAATTCTTTTTGTGATTGAATTTATATTATTGCAACAATTTTCAACAGATATGCGTATATAATTTCGATTGACCAAGAATATTTTTTCGAGAGAGAGATATATTTATTCTGTTGTGACAACTTTCATTCTTTTATAGATTTCTGCATATAATGCGACGAAATGTCTTCAGGTCAGGATAAAAAAGTTCCTGCCATCTTTCTAAAATTATTCTAATGCTAAGAAAAGCACAAATGGATGCGAAAAAAACCAATATCGAAGAAAGCCAACGAGTCAGACCGCTTAGAACGTATATTTATAGAATATAATGCTGATCCAAGATAGGAGACTTTATGCGACAACTCCAGCTGTTAGAAATAGCTACGAGATTCTATGACATATTACGCCATAAAATATATATAAAATGAAAAAAAACGCATTGAAAGCACAAGCGCCTGATTCAGTGAAAACACAAAAGTCATCTATGAAATTTGATTATACCTGTTTATTTGGACCAAGATTACCACACATCCAAAATAGTTTTTTTTTCTTTTATCGTGTATTAGGTAGAAGCAGAATGTAAGCATTCTGACGGAGTCAAGTCACCAGATATACAATTACTGTACAGAAATAGTAAAGGACACTAGTTCGTCATATATGTATGTCCATACATATGTGTGCATATACATACATACACACATATGTATGCCATGATAGATCGCTGACTACACCATTCAATTTGTTTTTCTCCGTGTTTTTCTCCTTGGTATTTTCCTTATTCTTTCTGTTGAAGAGCGTAGCTCGAAACGTTAAAGACTTTCTCTATTCCCCAGCGTTAAACTAATACATCCTTTTGTTGTTTACATCACCTGTCCTTGTTTGTTGTTGTTTTTTCTCGTAAATTTTCCCACACAAACACACACACACATATATATATATATATATATACAAAATTAAGGAATGGAGTAGATAAATCCCTGGCTAAATGTATTTCCTAGCTGGTAGAATTTCGGAAGCAGGCATAACACAAAGGAGTGGGTAATCCGCTAGCTACTCCTCGGGTCAAACATATCTTAATCGAATGAAGTTTACATATTCACCAAGGGATCCCCTGTTATATTCGGTTTCATCGGTTAGAGGAATGTCCTTTAGCAACAGGTTTAGCTCCACTTTTTTCAATTCCCATGTCTTCCAGGAACAAGTAACAGCCTGTAAACAGAAGATCCAAGGATTTTATGGCACTTCGATATGGGAAAAAAGTTACAGCCTCAATGTCAATAAACCATTATTGTCCCCGAAAGTTTTTATATATATATATATACATTCTACGAACTACTTGACTCTTACAAACTTCCTACAATTTGATCTTTCGGATTTACCTTTATATATATATATATATATATATATATATATATATATATATATATATATATATATATATATATATATATATATATATATATAAGAACCAAGAATAAGGAGCAAAAATGATTATTACTGGCAGCATGTATTATGATTTTTTTAATTATTATTTCTATGTTCCAATTAAAAGAACGCGACATAACGTCGGCTATCAAAATTGAAGCACTCATCAGCACGTGATCAATAGGTCATAGACAATGTAAAACCTGTAGGAGGAAAAGTCTGCACCAACATTTCTACTCAAATACACTGAGTAGATGTAACCAATAAAATTATTTGCTCAAACACACACGGAACAGCCTAATCAACGAGTCCAAAACTAGGATATTCCACAAATAATGTCAGTGAATAATCAACTGTTGCACACAACTTTTAGAAATAAGGATTCTACTAGGGTAGAACATTGATTTTCATGCATTTTTGTTTATGACGGTTCGTCATTAATCTTTATATGGATTACGTGCAGCAGAAGGATAGCAATTAATTAACATAATAGAAAGAGGATATGCAACGGGAATTTTAAAACTACAAGCAGTTCTTAAAAAGCTTTCTATGATCAGAAAGAACGCGTTACGAATCTATGTATGCTAATACACGCACGCAAACACGCGCACACACACACACACACACACACACACACACACACACACACACATATATATATATATATATGTGTGTGTGTGTGTGTGTGTGTGTGTGTATTATGCTTGTGTGTATGCGTGTGCATATGTATACTTAGGTAGGAGAAATTGTAAATACATCACACATGATGCTTCGTATTACGTCATGCCAACACATGTACAGTGGTACTCCAATTATTCCACCATGGTACGATACCGTCATAGCTACGTACTAATTTCCACTGTTATCTCATATCCTCTTATAACAGAATTTAATACAAAGTATCTCATGCCAAGCTTAGAACTCATGGTATTGAAGCTTTTACTCAATTACTGAATACAACCCAACTATATTTTCAGGGAAATTTCATTGAAACGAAATTGTTTTTAAGAATAAGTGGCAAGCGGGAAATAATAGGTCCATGCATGGCTACGTGGTTAATATAACTACGTATTCACTGCATCGTTTACTGTTTGGCCTACTGTGAGGACACATTTATTGTATGTCATCTTTTAGAAAATGAAAGACTTGTGTGAGAGCCTGTGAGAGTGTGTTCTTGGGACAAAGTGTATCATTCGTTAACCCTGTTTAGCAACACTGTCTGCAACTGTTGAGGTGTTCTGTCCGACCTGAAGAATATATAACATGCCTCTAAATGAGGTAGTCAAGGAGAATAACGGTAATCATTTTAGTTGAAGATACCTCTGTGTAATAACACTAATGTAATTACTATTCTTTTCACTTTCGACAAAAATATTACCGGGGAAAAACATCTAAGAGCCGAATAAATGCAGATCCTCTGAAACCACGAAACCGTGTAAGTATAAGCATTCATTCACTGTCGGTAAATCGATACTGACATCAACAGGCATGAATATGTTTTTTGTATGAATCGTTTTTTACTGACGATTAATGTGTACAATCATATCTGAAACATTGTTCAACTTCACCTTGAAAATTGCAGATTGAGAATATTAAATTTTAGTGGAAGCAACATCGGATGTTTATGCTTAAAATTTATTCACTGACCCATCTACACTAACGTCAATTAACCTGAAAATAGCTGAACAGAGAACCGTTCATTCAACCAAATAATTCAAAAGCAGAAAATATGCATGGACGAACAATCGTATTTCAATAGACTGCATTACTACATAAATACACAAGTCAGCACAACATAGAGGCAGACATGCAAATACTGCATCGCTGTTACACGCAAATGCACGTATATATGTATATGTGTATGAATGTTTATGGTTAATGAGACTGCAATCCAAAATGGAAACGAACAACATTCCTACGTGGCCGGTTTCAAAGTTGTAAAGAAATTCCTCTTTACACGAAACTCTAGGCTGCATTGTTGTCCCGCAAATAAAGTACACAATTACATAAACACACACACAAATACACACAGGCACACACACATGCATATATTCTTTTATCCTTTTATTGTATTTTTCGTTTCAGCCATGTTACTGCGTTCATGCTGGAGCACTACCATGGTCTTGCTGATTTCCTCGGGTTGGGAGGGCCAACAGCCTTGATAAAAACACATACAATCCTGTATGTGTTTTTGTCAAAGCTGTTGGCCCATTTGGTGTATGGGAGAGTTTGATTCAGCTGCCTTCGTCTGTACTTCATGCCGAGCCGTTGGTTTATCCGGCATTGTGAAGACAAGGATGTCTAGTTCCTTTTTGTTTTTGAAGACATCTCCGTCCACATTATGGAGATTTCTTCATTTTTGTTGCTGGGTATATCTTTTTTTCTTTTGCACTACCTTTACTGCATCCAGGTATTTTTCCAGTATTGCATCTGGTGAAGTATCGAGTTGGACATTGCTGCTCTTCTTTGTGCCACCTGTCGCGATGTGGGTTCATCCAGTATTGCAGACGAAGTACTGTCTGGACGGTTTTTCAGGACTTCTATGACAATACCTTGCAGATTCCTGATGTTCTGTGGTAGGGCATTAAAAATGGTGATCCCTTGAATCCCAGGCTATTACAATATTGGGTTCATATCCTCGATGGGGAAGATGGCACCTTTGGTACTGTGCAGTGCCGTCCGGTTCGGGGATTGTTGTAGATTTCGATTCCGAAATTTGGAGCTAGACCCTCCATTATTTTCCTGTGTATAGCACTGCATATCTCTCACGTCTCCTCTCAAGGGAGTACAGTCCCAGTTCATTCAACCTCTTCCAGTAGCTCATGTGTTTTGCAGAGTCTATCTTCGTTGTATAGTGGCGTTGTATCACCTCTAGTTCCGCAATCAGTTTTACACTCTTTGGGGACCATATTTAGGAGCAGTAGTCCAGACGACTGAGGACTCCATTGTGTTTCTGTTCCTGGTGCTGAAGGATCTCAGGATCCAAATTGCCACCCGCCTGTGCTGTCATCTAAGCGACGTGCACATGGGAAGTTGCGTCCTTACTCATATGGATTCCCAGAGCACGCACCGACTCTAAATCTGGGATTATATTGCCTGCTGGTCCCGTGTACTTCAGGTGTAGTTTGTTTGTCGGCTAATAACGGAGTGCTTGAAATTTTGCGGCATTGACCTGCATATTATTCTCATCAGCCCATTTATGTATATTGCGTTTAGGTCATTCTGCAGTCTTAGGATGTCAGTAGGATCCTTGAGTGCCTGCGATACTTTTGTATCATCGACATAGAATGTGAGTGTGGTTGACTCAATGGCTGATGATTTGTCCGAGAGAGCAAATGCAAACAGTAGTGGTTCCAGCACTGTTCCCTGGGAGACTCAGCTGAGAATCTGTGTCACTTCAGAGAAAGCACCGTTTTCTGTGACAACCTGACATCTGCCCTTCAAGAAATCATGCGGCCATTCTCCCAGTCTACCAGCGATGCCGCGGTCATGCAATGTTTGACATATCAACCCATGATCGACTTTGCCAAACGCCTTGGCAAAGTTGAGATATATCACACCCATATTTGAGTGGTTGAGCGGTTGCTTTAATACCCAGTCGAAGTGATGTAGTAGCTGAGTTAGACAGCTCCTTCGAGGACGGAAACCATGTTGCATGTGTGTAAGAAAGTCATTTTCTTCTAGGAACGTGGTCAGTCTTTTTCTGGCAATGCGTTCCATGATCTTGCTGACATGTGAGTTCAGAAAGATAGGCCTGTAGTTTATAGCATCTGCTGTGCCCCCTCCTTTGTAGAGATTCTGCCTGGTTGTATTCTTGTCGTATCCGTCCTGATGTTATGACACCTTCGGGCCATCTAATGTTGGGGAAGTTGAAGTCACCCATCAGAAGTGCATTAAAGCATTGGTCTGGGTTTGTGAGCAATTCTTTTATCTTAGTAAGACATTCTTCGAACTTCCTATCTTAGTTTGAGGCATCACGTGGGCTGTATAACGTGCATATTACTACGTCAAGTGGCTTTAGATGTACTGTGAGTGTTTCGCAGACGGCATATGAATGCTACAGCAGTGTCAATGCTGTGACGTCTACACGGATAAATATCACATCTCCACCGTGACTTATCTCTTTTCTCATATACATATATATATATATATATATATATATATATATATATATATATATATATATATATATATATAGAGAGAGAGAGAGAGAGAGAGAGAGAGAGAGATAGATAGATAGATAGATAGATAGATAGATAGATAGATAGATAGATAGATAGATACGGTGGTGCTCCAGCATTACCACAGCTACACGGCCGAAACCAATAAAGGGATGAAAGCATATATATATACATATTTATCTATCTATCTATCCATGTATGTATAAATATATATATATATATATATATATATATATATATATATATATGTATATATATATATATATATATATATATATACATACATATATATATATATATATATATACATATATATATATATATATATATATATATATATATATATATATATATATATATATATATATATTTATATATACATACATACATATATATATATATATATATATATATGCACACACACACATATACATATATATATATACATATACTCACACACACACATATATATAAGCACACACACACACACACACATATATATATACACACACACATACATACATACATACATACATGAACACATGTGGAGCGGGGCGTATGAGGACGTGTTTGTGAAGTGCATGTTTGCGAGATTCCTGCCTTACTTTCTGCATCAATAAATGGAAGCAGCTAAACAAAAGGCAGGCTTGCAACATGTGTGTAATTACATGACATTTTCATAAATAAACGTAGCACAACGTTCAGCAATTTAATTTATTTGGAATGCTGGGTAACTTTTGTTGTTGGATTGTGCTAAATGGAGAGTGGCAAATCAGTTGCAGTATACGATCAGAATCTTAAAATCTATCAGGTGGCAGGGGCAGATTTGAAATCATCATAATCCAATTCTATAGAATCTGGTGGCAGATACTTTTAACGTAGCAGACCACTATATTGACAGGTACACTGGTTCACGTTTTGATATGTTATAACATTAGTTGAATATTGGAGTACTTGGCCGGTTGGCTGATTATTTCATTCCTTCTATCGTTTATTCTTTCGTTCCTTCATTTAGAATTTGGTCTGCAGAATTTATTTGTTGTTGTGTAGCAGTTCTTTTGTAATGAGAAGAAAAACTGTCAAGAACAGAGTTACAATGTATAAATGGTAGAACGATGTGAAGTTTATAAAGTAAAAGAAAACATCGCAAGAAGAGATTAGTTTTACGCGATGATTTTCTTTTTTTATCTGTCTCTGATGGAAATGTCACAAACAGTTCATTGCAGCAAATGTCGCGAACCCGACTTCACTTTCTTCTCTGTCTATAGCCTAATTTCTATTTCTCAACTTAAGTCAAAACCTTCAGAAAGCGAAGTTTTTATGCGGCACTTGAATGCATTTCATATTTTTGCTCTTTGGCTATTGGTTATGTATCAATCTAGAAGCAAATTACAGTGTTTTCATTAACACTGGTATTCTAACTTAACAAATATCGGAACGGAAAATAGCTGGGAAGTCTGAAAGACGATTCTACATATTGCAGAAGCGCATACCATCCACACGCACACACACACACAAACACACAACCACATATGCACACAAACAAGACAAACACACACATACACAAACATATGCGTACTATGTATGCGTATGTGTTCGTTTGTGTGTTTGGAAGCGTATGTTTGTGTGCGTGTGTGTGAGAGAGAAAGAGAGAGAGAGAATTATAGGGTTATATCGAACATCTGTTGTCATATGTAGGACAAAACTGACGATCGGCTGACTCCATTGTAATGAACGTTTAACCGTTCTTTTCTTCTTCTTTCCTTTTCTTCTAATCACTAAGGGAGTCCCCCCCCCCTACCTGGAAAGTATGGTGAAAGAAGTCGTGTACTGGATGAGATTTCAACGGCTGAAAACGGACACTTTCCTATTTGATTAATTCCGCATCGGCTTAATTTATATCTGAAAAGAAAAGTTCTGCTCTCTCATAAAATTGTTGAAAGGTGGTTCAATGTAGCACGAATAACCCGAGCGAATAAATTTCTTCTACGCATGCACCTTATGAACAAAAAATTATGTAAGACTCACTGAGGGGATAAGTTGTGCAAAAGCGTCACAGACTTGTTCAGTCGCTCCCACATAATTGAGTAAAAAAACACCGGGTCATTCGGATCCAATCTAAACACAGAATATTGTAAGCTATTTGATAAGGATAGCATAATTTGTACAGAATTCAAAATGGTCGGTCTCACTGGCGAGAAATTTGTATTCTGTACGGTCGAGCAGTTACCGAATAACAGAATTAGTTAAGAGGGAGTTGACGGGAACAGTAATTTGCAACCGATTGTGGTTATCACAGTAAAGACACATTAGATTGGAGTCGACGGGATTTATTAAAGAAATAGTGATAGAGAATTCTAGAGTTTGTATTTCCTTGTTCACATTTCAGCCCATTTCTAAATAGTCAGGTAAAATATATTGAGAATAAGCTAACTGAGATGAGCAGCAAGAGTGTCAGGGCATGAATAATTTCAAAACCTATGCAAATATAAAGATTGGTGCGGACGAAATCGCTACGATTATATATCTTTAACTGAGAGCGTTCCGACATGCAAATGAACAAATACGTTATTTTTTAATTTAGAATATGACAGGCCAAATGAATGTGTGAGTGTTTGTGTGTGTGTGCGTGCGTACGCGTGTATACCCACATATGCTATAATACTATATATATATATATATATATATATATATATATATATATATATATATATATATATATATATATATACATACATGCATGCATGTGTATATGATGTATAAATGTATATGCTTGCGTGTTTATACGCGTACATAATACATAAATGCATACATTCATGCACACATACATGCATGTATATATTCGTCAATGGATGGGATTGTTTGTACGACAATCGTATGGAATCTAATCTGGAACCGATAATAATATTGGTAATAAGAACCGATATTTGATGTGGATGGAAATAAATAAATCGTACGAACCACCAAGGAGAGAGAATGAGTTGAATGAAGAAAATTAGTGAATAGAAGAGTAGGTTTTCTTTCGGCGCAGACCCCAAGAGATTAACAATGAGAAAGCGATAAAGGGAGATCCGATTTTTCCAATGCTAAGAAAGACAAATAAATATCACCCATCTCAATTATGTGTTTTCTCTCCTTGGAGAATTTTGTTCCACTTACAAGATATCCAATGTTAATGGTTACGAGAGAAGCAAATCTTGGAAAATATTAATATTTTTTCATTAAAATTGTCTTCGTGATTGTTTTCGAAAATATATATGTGACCTGAACGTGACTTTCGTGTCAAGAGTGTCTTCAGAGATGATGCCTTAAACTAACGTAAATAGAACAGAACATAAATGTTAGAGTAAAGTTGGTTCATTTTCGTTGTGGTCATTTAAATAGCATCAGCTTTGTGTATTTGCTTTATATTCGCCAAAGACAATAGAAAGCAACCAGTAAAATCATGTCTGTTTATGTATGAGTGTGCTAATGCTTTTTTTGTTCATGTGTGTATTTGTTTCCCTGCATTTGTGCGTTTTGGGTCTGCGTATTTAGATGTATTTGTCCGTGTGTCTGTGTGTGCCTGCATATATCACTTCGTTTGTGTGATTTTAATGCCTCGACATATCATCTCAGCAGTATCGAGAGAAATATCAAATCTAGAAACGGCAAAGACAAATAAATTTATTTCCATAAAAACCGAACCTCAAACCTTCAGGATTTCCTAATAAATACTTGGACATTAGAAGTTATTATCTACCAATTTCATTATATAAAGAATCCGATTGCTAAAAGCTGATCTGTTTCGAATCAGCCCACCGAGAGCTCACATTTTGCCACACCCTGAGTTCATGACTGGTATCTTAAACGCTTAAGTCATAATAACTGTTGGATCTCATTTGTCATTATAGGCATACCACTTTGTGAACAGTGGAAACTGTTATCACTGATATTAGTTGGTTCTATATATGAAATAAGAGAAACTGCTCAGTATATTTGTCACTTCAAATAATGCCAATTCATTATTCCTCTCAAGATCGAAGTAAAGATTAATATTTTTCTACAAGAAATATGAGTTTCAAATTTTGGCACAAGACCAGCAGTCTTGGTAGAGAAGCCCTCTCCTTTAAATTGACGAAATTTGTACTCGGAGAAATTTGCATTCCGTACGTTGAAACTGACGAAATTCCGCTAAGCGTCCTGGCCAGCGACGTAACGATTCTACTAGCGTGCTGCCTTTTTCTACAAATATTATAAACATTATAACACAACGACTACTCAAAACTGTACGGCAAACATTTTTTCAGTGACAATTGCAGTTGTAACAACTTTTAGGTAATAAAGAATCAAATAATTCGAGGTTCCATAATCCTCAACGTACGATCTCTTACATTTAGCACCCCGTGGTACTGGATATTGGCAGATACACGATAATGTATAATACACATCAACTGAACAGAATACATCATTAGCGAGAAATACATACAAAATCCAAAACATGACCTGCGAAAACGTGTTGTATATATATATATATATATATATATATATATATATATATATATATATATATATATATATATATATATATATAATACGTGTGTGCGTGTGTGTATGATGTCTATATATGTATAACGTCTTAGTAATGCACGTAATAAAAGTAAACAAATATGCATACACACACACATAAGGGTTGGTTGAAAATTTCATAAGTTGACCAGGATCCTCCAATAAAATGTGATCAAATGAGTTTTTTTACAACAAAGTCCCTCTTGTGGTGCTCACACGTCTTCCAACAGTATCTCACTGCTTGGATCCCATTGATGAAAGAGCTTTCGTAATGCTGGTTCAAAATGTCACCATAGCAGATATGTCGTCATCATCACTGCGATACTGGTACCCATTCAAGAGCATTTTTGTGTTGGGGAACAGATGATTGTAAGATGGGGATGGATGAGGAAAATTGGGAGGCGGATCAATTAGTTCAAACCGACGGTCACACACGGTAGCCATTACAACGAAGGACTTGTGTGCCGGAGCATTGTCCCGATGAAAAAAGAACCCTTTCGGCAGTTTTCCTGGTCTGAAGGTACGTAATAAGCACATTGCTTTTGAATCCCAAAACTGAGACCATCAATTTCTCTACAGATGAAACAAACTTGGCCTCTTTGGAGCAGGTCTGAAGGAGTGTTTCCACTGCATGGATCGTCATTTTGTCTCTGGTTCAAAGTGATGAAGCCCACACTCATCCTGGGATAAGAAACACTCAAGAAGACCAACAGGATATGCGTAAAACAATGTAGGATTTACCTGTCTTGTGAGCAGACTAGCCCACTTTAATCAGAAGGTATGGCATCCAAAGAGCAGAATCATTCATCATGTCAATTTCCTTGTGGAGCATATTCTCATGAGATATGCGTTTAGCATAGCCTATTTAATGCGTAGTCAATCAATCGCCTGTCGTTCTTCACCATCTGTTGAAAACGATCAACATTTTTCTCAGTGTTGGCAGTTCTAAAACGTTCAGTCCTTGGTCTATCATCAAAACTCTTTTTTTTTCCTCGTAAATTTTGTTACCACCTTTTACAATCTTGTTACAGCTGGAACATCATCCCCTAATGTAGCAACCATGTTTGCATGAATGTTATCGGTAGGGCTTGCAGCAGGTATTAAATATAAACAGATTTGAAATTAATGCATGCAATATTTCGCAGCTTTAGCACTACTCCTTCATACTCAGCCTATTAAATTTCCATCCCACTCTCGTATATGTTTGTATGCGTGTGTGTGTGTGTGTGTGTTTATGCGTATGTGTAAGCGTGTGCGTGTGCGGGTGTGTGCGTAAGAGATAGAGAGTTTGGAGGCGAACGAATTCGTTAATGGATGCGCTTGCCGTCTGTAGAGAAGTATATTTTGCCGGGGGATTTGATAAAACCAAAGAAGAATAGTCTCTACCCCGCATTCTACATCCAATTTAACAACTCTCTAACATCAACTAAACGCCATTTCATGTAATTCCATCCAAAATTACTGTTTATAAATAATCACCAATAGATGCACCGCAAAACTCCACCAATTCCTTTTTATGTTACTATTACTAACGACATAACCATTAAAACGTCGCATGAATGCAGTAACACCACACTCTGATTTACAATCAGTTATGCAACACTTGCGTGAAACAACACTAGCACACAACAAGGTCTACTATATTCATCTGGAACACAGGTTTGCCTAATAATGAATGTAATCCCATCTTCTGCAAGACTATCGATCCATGGAAGTCTGAAATACAGATCGAGACAGTGATTTACGTTTATACAAATCTCTAATAATTCAAAGTGTTGAGAAATCCTGCGTATTCTAGCGTTATATAATGTCGACTACGCGCCAAATTTTGTAACGATTCAAACACATCTACCTCCATCACAGATACCATAACGGCAGAATGGTTCACCTGCAGCACCATCATCACTGTTGCTTCATCTAAAACCATTGATAACAAACACGGCATCCTTGTCACAAGCATCAACAACACCAAATGGAAAAACCAGCGCAATTCTCTGCTGGAACTTACAGCTATATCCAATTCTCTTAATCGTAACGATGAAATAAATTGCTCTTTTACAACACTCTGATGAACATTTGACCTAATGCGTAGTGTGTTGTAGCCTGCTGGTGTGTAATTTTGGTGCGTAGCGTGCTATGGTGTATTGGGAACAGGTTTCTCACGCTCTTTGTTTCATCGGTTAACACACTTCTAAAAGGGAATGTTGAATGTACAATTTCGTCGCGAAATAGGTTTTTCCAGCCTCTCTATCACGTTTCATACAATGAAAGAACAGCAACGACATAAGATTCGCAGGTAACTATTAGCAAACAGTTTGGCACATTTAAATATTTGCACGAAAGTTTTATAACCAAAGAAAGGAAAATACGCTTTCTTTTCCTTCCTTTACGCTGACTACTCTTTCTCCTTTTGCCTATATATGTATATCACACACACACACACGCACACGCACACATTCGTCCATATACATACACCTTTACACACACACACACACACACACATATATATATATATGTATGTATGTATGTCTATATGTATGTGCGTTGGTAGGTATACATGCAAACTGTTTAAAGTGTATGTGTGTGTTAATGCTTGTCTAATAGTTAATGTAAATTTTGTGTGTAGCCACAAAAGACTGTATACCGCAAGTATGTCCACGATTATTTGTATTACACGTTATACAATGAAAGATATTATTAGAATAATGTATATATTCATTTTATGCATATATATATATATATATATGTGCATATATGTATATATATATATATATATATATATATATATATATATATATATATATATATATATATATGTATATATATATATATATATATATGTGTGTGTGTGTGTGTGTGTGTGTGTGTGTGTGTATTTACATGCGTGTTGGTGTAATATGAAAGATAGAAAGGTAAATACTTTAAATTAACTCATAATTCATGATATATCATGTCTGGATGCAAAACCCGACTTGGGAGCAAAGTGAACGCATTATATGCGTGCACCAATCTGCGTTTCGTAAGACACCTATTCTTACTCACTGAAGTCCTACTAACATTTTGTGTCAACTGAATGGAAGATATCGTGGAAAACATTGCTACTATTCTTGCTGTTTTACTGTTCGTCAGTATATCATGAGAAGTGTTTCAGTATTAAAATTTATGGCGGTTTTTATTGGCATGGAGGACATTTTTAGAATGGGCGTTGAGTTCTTTTATAAAATAGCAGAGGCTAAATAAATACGTACATCTTTTCCCATTGTCTGATAAAACAACATTCCAAGTATGCAAGAAAAAACAATGAGTCCTAAAGTAATGATCTCAAAATGCGAGCCAAATATCCTGCTCCCAAAGAGTTAATCATAAAAGACGATCAGTCATTAGGTTTACAAATGCATAACTAAGGTCCGTGATCAATATATTGGTTATCTGTGGATATTTAACGGCATCTTGAACGTATACAAGAATACATACAAATATCAAGGCAGCAGCCTGCGAAAGAGAATCCATTAACTTCTGAAGGACAACATGTGACATAAGAATGATATTAATGCAAAAAGAAATGTAAAATGGTTCTTCTTCATATATGATATATGCATAAAAGAACACACGCGGAAATGAAATTAAGATGAACTTATTAACACCTGCATTGAGTAGGTCTCCTAACTACATTTATCATTTCCTTTATAAAGCAATGATAATAAATGCATGCACTAATCACATTAGTATTAAGTAATCTTATTTTGGTACTTGCTCTATCTCTATATGAACGTATTTGGCTTATATAAATGATAAGATACGCGCAAATATATGTGCTATTGCCTTTCATTTAATTTTAACTGAATGAACTGAGGGGAAAAACCATAAACCTTTCCCCCCTCATTGAATGGAAATAGAACCATTACAAAATTATTTTGGAAATGCATTACAATAGCTTGCTGCAATATACCCTGTAGGAAATAGTCTTATTTGCCCCAGATTTTAGAATGACGCCATATATTACTCAACGTTTTATATATTTTGGGACTTGTCTGATACAACGTTCACAAGCATAACCAAATCACCTACCACTATTTGACAGCCAATTTACTTAAATTAAGACGGTTATATAAGGTAACCCAGGCATGGATGTTCTCTTATCAAAGAGTCATCTTGGATAATATTTTCGAATATCATTAGGAAAAGGTCTTCAAATATACGGTGAAATACCTCCAAGGTTGAAGTGGCACCAGATCATTCGAGGTCAGTCAGACTATTATGACTTCCTAATTGGTTCTTTCCTCCATTGTTGCTCTGTTTTATGATATTCTTGTCCAAGTTATACGAAGACTTTCTTTAATGATTTATTAGAGAATGAAATAGATTTGTAACAGACATACGTAGAGAGAGCTCTGTGTTTATCCACTGGAGCTATAATAATATTACTTTCCACTTAATAACAGTACCTGCTCGTTCAAGGACGTGCCTCATATACCTGCATCCTAAATTTAGTGGCCGAAAATACCTACGAGTAGTTAGTGGTTCGATTCACGCTAAGGTTGCATACCATGCATATGTCACAGAATGTTTTTCATAGGAACGTGCTAAACTGAATTTGAAAGATAATCATAACCGTTTTTTCTGCTGTTCAACACCGAAGGCTATTCTTTAGTTTTCTTTAAGATTACATTATTTTCTGTCGTAATCTTAGGGAACATGATTTAAATTGATCAAATTATATCTGATATTTCTAACTAATTAGGGAGTTACATAATAAACTATTGTCAGGAAATACAGTCTCTTGTCAAAATACTGAGTATTTATTAAATGGTGAATAGAAGACTAAAATCATTATGAATAAAGTAAACAACCGCAAGAGTTTAATATCAAAGAATGCTATTCAAAGTAATACAAAATTACAATCACAATCACCTTAAAAGGAACATCAGTGACATTTAAAAAAATAAATCTTATGAAAAGAAGATATAAGAATTAGTCTTAACGTTAGTGGAAATTTCAGCGCGGAAAATGTTAATAACCAGCTGCTGAAACAGCAGTGAAAGTGGAGACCTATTCAACCTGCGTAAATTAAACGATCTTGTTATTATAAGGGCTCGCAAAATAGTCAGCAGAGCTTTTAGCTTCCATAATTAAATCGAAGAATCTTTTCGCTCCTAATGCATCATTCCACCGGAAAAGTATTTATTCTTTAGTGCACTCAAGATAATGATTTTAGTTTTTTGTGCAGCTTTATCAGAATTAATAGAAAAAAATTACATAAGTTTCAGACCTGATGAATTCAAGCTATTGATCCTTTAAAGAGAATTTTACTGCTCCCATCCTTGTTGGTCTCATTTATCATGAAGGAAACATGGACATTTGGTGTCAGGCTTACAGACGATTAAATTCAAGGTTAACAACGGGATGATTTGCTTGGACAACAATAAGCTATATAATGTTTCCTTGTTTCTTGTATGAATGAGACAGTAGAGTCAGGAACCTCTATTGGTTTCAAAATGAATGGCGATATAGGGATACGCTTAAAAAACGGTTAAGCAAGGAATTTCCTTCGAGATCCGAAAATCTTTCTATTGCCTGGTGTGTGTATAAAACTTGGCCTCATGAAGCAATTCGTAAAAGCTCTATCACAGGATGGAGAGAGTTGCATGTATTTGAATAGCAAGTTTCGTACTCTACCAGACGCCACAGTTGAAGGGAAAGTATTGACTAGATATAAAGAAATTCGTCAAGGATAAGCATTTGGAAAATTCTCTTAATGATTCTGAAAAAGATGCATAGATTAGTTTTTCAAAGACGTGATGAAGAACTTGGGTACTCTCAAGGATTCCATCTACGCTGGCATAGTAGAAAGAATCCTGGAAAAGTTCGATGCCTTAGAATAGAAATGAGTATTAGAGCTCACTTTGATTTTTTCCGGAAAATTTGGGAAACGTGAGTGGAGCAGGGGAAGTTTTTTTTATCAAGAATATTGAAGGTAAATATTAGGGGAGACATCATGTGAGTATCATGGTTGATTATTGGTGAATGTTGCATCGTAAATGGTCATCTAATACTCACAAATAAATGAGTTGAATGCGTAGATTCCAAGTGAAAAGATATCTTTAGGTGTTGAACCTAGATAAATGAATAGAACCCTTGTAAATATCTATTTTCATAGCTTTGAATTGCATTTGTGGCATTCACTTTTGCTAAATTAATGCCAAAATCATATTATTACTTTCATTTATTCCTACCTTGTGTGAAATTACCTACAAATTATGATATATTTTATCATTAAATTGTGAAAAAGCTTTGGGAAATTGGAAACTGCTTTTTGCATATTTGGAATTAGCACCAAAAATATATATAAAATAACATACAACTACCAACACAATTTCGCAGACCGGTGCTATCACCGTATTCTAGTTAAAGATCGACTAAAGTGATATCAGAAAAACATGAAATCATCAGGTACAGGTGCCGCAAGGAGCTTGGGGGCTTAGTAAAACGTATATATGCAAACATGTGTGTGTGTATGCATGTTATATGCATATATAGGCGTATGGATATGTGCATGGGTGGATGCATGTTCGTGTGTATGTGTATTTAAATAGGTTTACATATATATTTGTATCTAGTAAACTACCGTTGGCAATTTAGAATAAACAATTTATTAAGTCACTTTCGTTTACGCCAATATACAGAGCTGAAACGAATAAACGCAGAAAACGTTATGCAGTGATATCAAATGTTTACGCTTTCTAATTTGATATTTCTTTTGTGATACTGGAAAATAAAGTTTATTGACTTAATACCGAAATTAAATAAATTTTCTCACCGAAGCAATTTTCTCCATAAATTTATGATAATGTAAAACATCCATATTACTTCATTTCTATAGAGGCATCTACACACACGCGCTCGCGCGCGCGCGTTTTGTTTTTGTGTTTATCTCTACTCCAAAGAAACATGACTGTTGTTATTGCAAACACCTGGATGAATGAATATCTTTACACTATTCTATTCTATGATCTACTCTTACTCTAGACTGTGGACCTTCAGCATCAATAACGGGTTCATACGTTTATCGAAATAATGCTTACCACAACTGCAACAAGTTTCCATTGTTATTCAGATATTTTATGTGTTATAACAATAAATACATTTACCTAATAATAATTTTTACCTGTCTGACCAGTAAGGGATAGCTTAATTTCTGAGAACATAACTGATGTCCACTGTAAATAGTAGCACCTTCTCACTTATTTGTCGGGGGATGGTGGCGACCACGGTGATGTGGCAGAATGGGGGAAAGCCAATCTGAATGCCGGAATTTCAATGTTCAATAATTTAAAATTTATTGCATAAATTTCATAAATTCCATAATTACATTATGGAGTGTACAATCTGTTCATCGTTTGTATATGCAAATTAGGAAATTTATGAAGAATGCTTGTGCAATTTTCATATAAAAAGTACACACAACCGTGCGTTGGAGGAAATCACACAGACATATTCATACATGCATACATACATACACACATAAACACACGTGTGCATACATAGTTATTTATGTTTATGTGTGTATGTGTGCGCGCGCGTGTGTGTGTATATGTATATGTGTGTATATATCGATGTATGCATGTGTGCACGTAT
>NC_142934.1:94431078-94438578 GCF_046866305.1 Octopus bimaculoides | reverse complement strand
TTTCCATTTGCCTTAAGAAGTCTTGAATATTCAATGGGATTGAGCCGAACGCTCCGATCACCAGTGGTATCACTTTTACATCACAGGCATTCACTCGCATTGGTATCACTCGAATTTCATACAGTCTTGCCATTTCTACTCTCAATTCGGAATACTTGGTGATCTTATCGACCTCTTTGCTCACAACATTCGTGTCATTCGGTATGGCTACATCGATGATATGACAATATTTGTCTCTCTTATTCAATATGAAAATATCCGGCCGACGGTGACCGATTAGACAATCCGTCTGAAAATCGTAGTTCCACAGCATCGTTACTTTTCCATCCTCCTGCATAACTTTACTTGGTACGTGCTGTTCATACCAGTTCTCTGTTACTTCATATTGGTATTTACGGCATAAGATTATTATCGTCCTGTGTATTCCTTTCAAACTGTCCATGGATTGAGTAGTAGTAGTAGTAGTAACAGCAGCAGCAGCAACAGCAGCAACAGCAACAGCAGCAGCAGCAACAGCAGCAGCAGCATTTAGCTTTAGTTTCATGAGCTTCCTCAACCTTCTGATGTACTCCTCAGTTTTCGTTTTCATTTCCCTAGTTAGTACTCTGTCAGATTCTAATAGTCCTAGATACTTATAACACTCTCTTCCTTGCAACGATTTTAATGCCTGACCATCTGGTAATAGGACACTTTCGCTGTTGACTGCCTGTCCCCTTCTCTTGCCTAATATTGCCCACTTATCTATGCCAAATTCCATACCTATATCTTTGCTCAAGAATCTTACAGTTTGTATTACGGAATCTGTCACTTTTTCATTCTTACTAAAAAGGTTCAGATCATCCATGTAGAACAAACGGTTAATTTTCCCATTACTCTTTCTAAACTGATACCCTGCCTTTACCTTCCTTAATATTAAACTTAGGGGGATCAAACATACAACAATTATTAAAAGGCACAAGAAGTCTCACTGGAAAATTCCACTTTGATTTTAACTTTCCCTCATCTGAGTATAGATCTACTCTCCATTTCTTTATGCTAAAGCTAATTAATTCTCTTATGTTGTCTGCTATGCTGAACATACTCAAACATTCACTTATCCATGAGTGCGGGATCATGTCATAGGCTTGTCACTCTGGTATTATTCTTCCGTTAAGGTAATCCAAAAGTTGTTCCCTCAGATTCCTATGTAACTACTCAATTTCTTTAGCCAGTACACTTGAACTAAATCTGGTCCTGGGCATATTATGCGCTAGTCTTATTTTTATCACGTGCTTTCACTGCACTAACGAGCGCAGCTCTGTGTACCTTGGATATATTATATTAGCTGTGGTGTGTTGTGATGCTCTTATTTTCATTGTATTGAAATTGCTTAACGTAGAATGTGTGCGGTTCCTAGTAGTGCTATTTTCTTTATGTTGTATATACGTCAAAGTTTCTGTTTCTTTTAGAGAAACATTGTCATTTGTTGGTATTAATACATCGATTAGAAAGCATTTTTTCTTGCTGATTTCTTACAACTATATCCGGCTTATTGGCCTTAGTTTCTCTATCTGTAAGTATTGGCATATCTCATAGTATGGTTGCTTTCTCATTCTCTGTGACATTCATTATTCTTATTATTGTTGTTGTTTTTGTTATTATTATTATTATGACTATTATTAATTTGCTTATGCTTATGCGGCTGTACGCTGGCGGCCACCGACGATATTATATATTATATATATTATATATATCTGTTTCCTCTTAAGATCACCACATATTGATATTACGGTAACCTTATAAAATAAATAGTGGTTTTAATAATATGCACACTACTAATGAAATTCATTATTATTGTTGTTGTTGTTATAATTACTATTAATATTTTTAGTGCTTATTAATGAATTCATTCTTTTTTTCATCGCATTTTTTATTTACTCATTCGTTTTTACATTTTATGTTTTTATGCTATATTTCGGGCTCTGGCTGGTTATTTATTTCATAGTTTTATGAATGTTCTTGTTTTAAGTTTTCCTATTTTGACAATGGCTACTTCTTTGTTTTATTTTGTTTTATTTGTTCGTAGTGCTGTCGCGAAACCTCACAAAATAGATAAAATATTTTATTACATAATTAATCTTTTCGTTCGACTCCACATCACCAATTAACTGTTTTAATTTCTTCCAGCTAAAAAAAGGAGTGGTGCTTATGGAGTATGTGATGGCTGCTATAGTGTGTTATTATTTATGTAATTATTCTATAAATCTAATTCATAATCTTTCATTCATAACTTCTTTCTACTTTACGCCATTTGCTTTCTATAATTTCCTTATTTCTTTGATTAATTTTAATTTGCCGACTCTCGTTCTATATTGAAGATGCTATTTTTTGTATATGTTATTTTTTATATACTCCTATTGAATGTCTCGTATTTTTATACAATTTTTCAATAATATTTCCTCATATTTTCTATTATATTTATACTTCTATTTCCTACTCCATTTTTTTAATGTAAAAGCCGTTCTTCGTTTCCTTAACATTGCTTTCAGTTGTTTTGTTTTCATTCCAATCTTTAATAACTTTAGTAAACAATGTCATATTCAATGTTTCTTCATTCGTTTTTCAGAACATCTTTTTATCTCCCTGTTTCTTTATGTATATTGCTACGTTTACATAACTAATTATAAATTCACTCTTACAACTTCGTACTGTCTTATTCTTCATCACCATCTCTCAGTTTTGATTATTTTTCTCCTCATTTCTCTACATCCTGAAAATTCATTATATTTCCCTTTATGATGTGTTACTTGTTCATTTTATCTCTTTCTTTTCTTTTCTAGGTTATAATCCTCATCACATTTTTTTATTAAATCAATTGATATTTCTATTGTTTTATAATTAATTTTCTATATATTTTGATCATTATTGCTGAGGTCACTGTTAATTTTTCTTGCAGTTTTGCCAATAATAGAAAACAAGCTGAAACAAACCGATCAGCATTCAATGCATTATTCGATTGCTGTTGTTGTCTTTGTAATCCTGGTTGCATAGACATATATGTATATATATATATATATATATATATATATATATATATATATATATATATATATATATATATATATATGTATATATAAATTGATAGATAGATAGATATAGATATACACAAACACGCACACACACACACACACACACACACACACACACACACACACACACACACACACACACACACACACACACACACACATATATATATATATATTTATGTTAGTTTATATTTGCAATATTTAATCGAAATAAAGCTAAGCGATATAATTGATGCATTTATGGTTCCGCAGTAAATAATTATACTCTGTTCCAAACATTTGATTTTAGACTCAAATAATTTCACATACTTAAAACACGGGGGTGCATTTTTGTACAATATTTCATTAGGTACTTGATCATTTATATCTTAAGGAACGTGAAATTTTGATGTTTATACTTTTGATAACCATTTGGCCTTATCAATGGGTTTTTAATCAATTTGTCTGAAGTATATTATGTAGTTTGAACTGTGTAATATCAGTTATTTTCTTTAACTGCTTAGCAAAATATATTTATGGCAGTATTTAAAGATGCTGAATTCTTCAGGCATAATTAAAAACAGTCTGGCGTCTAAATTTAATCAAAAGCCAAAGATTCAAAAGAAACTAAAGTTAATTTTAGTCAGTGGATGACTGGATATTTTAGATATATTTATTTGAAGACACTTTTGTAATTTTATATTTTTTGATTTTATTGTTGTTATTTTATTATTTATTCATCAAGTGGGTTCCATTTCTGAAATATTTAAACTACATTTTCCCGGAAACACTAAATGAAAGCTGCAAGAATTGGCGATTTCACAAATTCATTCATCTACATTACGAGGAGGGAAAGATTCGCCGAAGAGCTCAGTACAACTGAGAAACATATCATAAGGCACTTACATGGAAAATATATAAAACCATTTATTGCTGACTAATAACGAATTTGAAATACGATATGTATTCATGATTTTTTTTAATGTTAGAAGAATTTAATTAGTAAGAATAACTTAATTTTGGGCACACACGGTTCAAATCAAATGCCACAGATCATAAATGGAAAGTTCAATTATGGAACTTATATGATGCAACCATTTCTTATCATAAAAATGCATAAATAATATTAAAGCAGACGGGATAAAATCGTATTATAGGAAATCAATTACACGACATATGAAAAAAATTAATCCTTATATTATCCATTATACGTTCTGTTCAAATTAATTATATTAACAATTGATTGTTACATCCATCATATGGAAAAAAAAACTGTTTGATACCCGAGTTTCAATTAAATCAATAATGATAAAATACACAAATGATCTAATGTTTATGGCTTATTCATTCAAACTAGACGCATATTTGAGTTTGTGAATATAGAATATATATATGTATATATATATATATATATATATATATATATATATATATATATATATATATATATATATATATATATATATATATATATATGTGTGTGTGTATGTGTGTGTGTGTGTGCGTGTGTGTGTGCGCGCGCGTGAGTGTGTGTGTGCGCGCGTGCGTGTGTGTGTATGTATGTATTATGTATATCTATATGCATATACACACACAAACACATATGTATATATATGAATGTATGTATGTATATATATATATATATATATATATATATATATATATATATATATATATATATATATATATATATATATATATATATATATATATATATATATATGCATATAGATATAGCACTTGTAGACTTTTACTAATCATTATTCACTAAAACCCATAGATTTAGCCATTGATCAGCAAGGGATATATTTAAATCATGTCAGTGTGTTGCATGTTATCTGTAGCTTTGAAAGTAGATTGTTTAGTTATTATTCTCTGTTTGAAATTATTATTCCTTTCCGTTTATTGGTGTAGGATGTTTCATGTTATGATATGCGTCAGTCAAACATGAATTGCAACTTTCGAAACCTTTACTATCTTTTCTTTCCAAGATATTCCTGTTCATACCAATATAATTCCCTTTGTTTCTATCCTTACAGATTTGCCTGAAAAGTGACGCAATCACTAATTCTCTGTCGGATGGCTAAGTTTGAAAGTGTGCCTCCGTTAATAAATGGAATCTCTACTCTATTATCCTCTAAAATGCTGATAAAAGCGTTAGAAATCAAGTCACTAAAATGGTTCCGTGTATGCCGGGATTTTTCCACGAGTACCATTTGGAAAATTTTATGTTTCAAATTTTATTATCTGAAAATATAGGTTGCTATTTTATCTAAGTTCGAATTAACAGACAACAAATGTAAAACCTGTTTTTAGTAATGGGTCGCAGAGAAAATGATACACAACTCTAAAGATTTATATATAAGAATTTGTTGTGTCTATCGACATTGCACAGTATATTATGAAAACACACACAATGACACACTTATAAAATATAGATATATATGTGTATGTCTGTGTGTATGCGTGTATACACATTTATCTTTGAAGAATCACACTCACATGAACTAATGTTAATATATACAACCATATAAAGACGGATTTTATTAATCAAATAATGTGTGAAGTCATTAATTTTTGTGATTAATACATTTTTAAATACGTAAAATGTAGTAACGAAGTTTATGATATAATGGTTAATCCTGCTTTTTCTCTATTTCAATCACTCATTTAATGTTTATTTTCTCAAGGTTTTGAAAAACTTTGAAAATTATTCACCATACAGCATTTTGTTTATTGCAACTTGTCGGTTTTTTGTTGCGACAAGAATAAAACAAATATTTTATAACTTTACTTTTAATGCAAAACTAATAAAATAAATATCTCCATATTATTTCATTTAAATGTTATTATTAGAATAGTACGTGGATTAAAACAATAGAAAAAGTCGAATACAAAAATGTAAGACATACAACAACGATAATTCGTTATTCGGTTGTCTTGTCGATGTTTTTATGACACTCTGAAATCTGAACCGCTAGAAATCGCAGATATAGACAATATAAGATTTGTTCCTTTATCTATTCGTTCGTCATAAAATGGTGAGGTTGGAAATATATATTTGCACCTTGAATCTTCATATACAGTATGAGAAAACCTTATAAAAAAGGTTTATCTTATACCTCATTATTATGTTATAAATCTGATCTAATAATCAATCAAATATTGCTTTATACTATTTACTAAAATGTTGCGAAACCTGCGTCTCTTCTCTTTTTATATTTTTCTGAAGATAATCGAATTCTTCATCTTGCTAAGTATTTGTGTCATATTTTCGATTGCGTTCTGTAGTTAAGTTTTTGAAAAAACACCACTCAAATAGGCCTTGAGAAAGAGAATAATATTATAAATGTGCACTATAGATGCAATAAATCATTCAGATCCCTTTCAGCCACTACTTCAGTCAATAATTATGTCCCTCTTGAGCAATCGATAGTCTCTGGAATAACAATAATTTATATTCATTGAATTGTCTACAAACGTTGTACTCCAAATAGATTTAGCCAATGGTATTGCGAAACGGACATTCGTCTGAGAGTGAGCCTTTCGCAACTTGTTAGTCATTCTAGGTAAGTTGTCTCGCCAATGTAATTAAGAAATGCTCCAGTACAATTTGCTTATTACAAGAAGACACCGTTCTAGATGTAGTTGTAGTACTGTGACATCAGCATTTATTTAGAGAGAACGTAATGAGGATTTAAATTCGTCTTGAGAATGTAGTTTGCTGAACAAAAGACGCACGTTAAAAGGCTTCCTGTATATATACGCAGACGTATGTTATGAATTCCGTTTATACAGACATTCTACGAAAGTATTATATAGATAGCAAGCGTACTACCAACTCTAAATAGAACATACAACGCAAACCGAAACATTATTGTACTGTTTATTTTTCAGATTTAATGGCATAAACCAGTCTAGAAATCAAGGAGAAAATACAGCTGTTCTTTATAATAGCCACAAAGGATAATTAATACATGCTCTCCAGTGAAGTAATATACTCTGCAGGGCTTTTGATCATATAAGAGAAATGCGTATGCAAGGTGTAAAAACGAAAATATACTCTCATCAATAAGCTCCATAATTTTCTGTCTTTGTGCGAGCTCTAATACAAGTGTTATATCAGTCAAATGCGGAAACACATTAATTGTATCACATACGCACGCACACACACACACACACACACACACACACATACTTATATTTATGCTACTTTATTGAACATACATTAATGGAACAGTAATTATATATATATGTGTGTGTGTATGTGTGTGTGTGTGTGTCTCTCTGTGTGTGTGTGTGTGTGTATGTGTGTGCGTGTATAAGTATGTATGTATATACTTTTTGTTCGTGTGAATGAAAGTATGTCCATTTTAAAAGTGGAACGTTTTGCAAAGCAGAATCATTTTATAATAAAACCTGCATAGAAAACAACAGCACAATTTTCACGAAG